>NC_143261.1:82870846-83173876 GCF_984573655.1 Nuphar pumila | reverse complement strand
TATATGTGGCTTCCCCTATTGACGAAACTGTTTTTTAGCTCCCAAAAAGCTCTCCTTTTTTTCATAGTAATTCACATAATTACTTGTCTTAAATACACATGACATCAATTGGTATTCATTAGGAGTGCTTGAGAGGGAGAGCTTGGGGGCTTGGGGATGAGGAACCTCCTTATGAGAAAGCTGTATAATATGCCCTATGTCACATGGGCACGGGTACGCAATAGACCTCTCTCCTACACAAGTCAGCCTTACTCACTCACCCCTCTCTTGAGTAGAGCCCTCAAGCCTATCTAAGACAAGACAGAAGAGAAGGAAGTTAGATGACATTAGCAAGGGGCTTAGGGTGCAATTTCAAAAAATGAGGGTACGGGGATATGGCTGGAGAGAGAGAGAGAGAGAGAGAGTAATGGGTATGTGCTAAATGAAATGTGCTTAATGAAATGTGCTAAATGGGTTTTTCTGCTTTTCCAGTGTTTTTTTTGCAGTTAATCCACACTTGGATCATGTATTTTCGATGAAAAAATGATATTTGGAGTCTAAAAAATTTACAAAGATTTTGGACCATTGATTTTTCGAACGTTATAAAAACCCACCCATGTATCAGAATCAAACACTTCAAGAGCTGATCCCTATAAAATCAAGTACATGGATCACATCTGTATGGTCAGAATTTAAAAATAAAATGAATAAAACCTGAAAAACTCATTTAGCATATTTCATTTAGCACGTACCCATTATTCTCTCTCTATATATATATATATAAAGAGAGAGAAAAAATGGAAATCTACCGTACAAACCCTATCCACTAAGAATTATATATATATATATATATATATATATATATATATATATATATATAGAGAGAGAGAGAGAGAGAGAGAGAGGGTTTGTACGGTAGATTTCCATTTTTTTTCTCTCTTTATATATATATATATATGGAAATCTACCGTACAAACCCTATCCACTAAGAATTTTCTCGATGTTTTTTCAAAATTCTGACCTTATAGATGTGTTCAGCATGATTGATTTACTAGAAATTGACACTTGGATCATGCATTTTGGATGAAAAAGTGGTATTTGAAGCCTCAAATTTTTTTTGAAAATTGTAGACCATTGAGTTTTGAACCTTATAAAAACCTATTCATGCATCAGAATCAAATGATCCAGTGTCAATTTCTAGTAAATCTATCATGCTGAACACATCGGTAAGGTCAGAATTTTGAAAAAATGCCAAAAATTTATGGTCCCAAGCAATCAGGTACCATCTTGTAGAGATGCAATAAGCTAGCTTCCAAAGCTATATATATAAATATACATATATATATAAAATGATAGGGTGCTCCTGCAGTATCTACTTCCACTTAATTGAAGTTTTAGATTTTAAAATTTCTTTTTTTTGTTGATCAGACCCTATAGATATGATCTATAAGCATTATTTAGTAGAAAACAAATTTTAGATTATGTAATTATAGCATACATGTATGTTTTTTAAGACCTTTAAAAATTAGTGGCTCACAATGTATCAAATTTTCATGACTTAAAAAATCATATTTTTATATTAAAAGAACATGATCCAAAGTATGATTCCTATCAAATAAACTAAGTTGAGTACATCCATAAAGTTTGATTGAGAAGATACAACCTACAACCATGATTTCTAGTATGTGGGAGTTGGTACTCTTGGAGCATTACTCTCTCTCTCTATAAATATATATGTGTGTGTGTGTGTGAAAATATGATTGGATCAAAAATTAAAGAAAGAGTTTGGGTCTAGATCTATAATAAGGTCTATATAAAAAATAAAAGTATGTGTGACTGATTTTTTTAAAAAAAGCGGCAGGGGAAGGAAACAGCTTTTAAGGGAGGAGGTGACTAATTTTTAAAAATAAGAGGGAGGGTGAATGAAATTTTCATTTTAATAAAAATTTCTGTCTAAAGATTTGAAGAAGAAGAAGAGGATGATTCGGTATGCTCTCTCTCTCTCTCTCTCTCTCTCTGGTCTTCTTCCTTCACCTCCTCTCCTCTTTTTCTTTCATTTTCTTCTTCTCCTTCTCCTTCTCTTCCTCTTTCTCTTTTGTCCTCTCCTTCCTTCTTCTCCCCCTCTTCCTCTTTCTCTTTCATCTTCTTCCTCCTTCTTCTCTTCTTTATTTTTTTTCTTCTTCTTTCTCCTTTTTTCTTTTTCTTCTTCCTCCTCTTCCTCTTTCTTTTTCTTCTTTCTCCTCCTTTTCTTCCTCCCTGCCGAGAGAAAAAAATGGGTTGGGTTGAGGTTGGACCTGACCCAATCTGGATCAGCACATACCCTTGCTGCGTCTGGTACCAGTACCCGTGTTGACATGGGTATGACCGCCAGGTTGTCGTGTCTATGTGACATAGAATATGCCGTTCTGTGTGCATCCACTGCATGTTCATGACAAAATATTAATGTTTAAACATTATATGAGATTGATAATATGTTTTGGAAGCAATAATTTAATGTATGTATGACATGCTTAATAAAACATCAGAGAGACTAGAACCAGTTAGATGTTTAAGACGATGTGCTTAGTTAGAAGGGAGAGCATGGCGGCTTTGGGGATGAGTAACCTCCTAATGAGCAGACATATGATATGCTTTTCTGCGTGCATGCACTGCATGTGCATAACAAAGTATTCGTGTTTAAACATTGTAAAAGATTGATAATATGTTCTGAAAGCAGTACTTTAATGTCTATATGCCATGCTTAATGAAATATCTGAGGTATTAGAACCAACTAGATCTTAAATATGATGTGCGTGGTTGGAATAAAAATAATAAAAGGCAACCTTGTTTTTGAGTATGTGGTGCCTACTTGCCTTTGCTTTTGTCCTTTTCTCATTCAGGTAGATTGATGTATATACAAGTCTAAAAATTCTAGTCCGTTTTACATATGGTGATTATGTTATGATTTATCCTCCATCTGCTATGGAGCATGCATCTAGTCTTTTTCAGTTACATTATGCAACTTCCATGCATTACATAATCATGTTTTGTCAACTTTTTAACTCCAAAAATGTCTCCAAAATTTTCATAGTAATTCACATAATTACTTGTCTTAGATACACACATCAATTGGTATTCATCAGGAGTGGTTGAGAGGGAGAGTTTGGGGGCTTGGGGATGAGGAACCTCCTAATGAGCAAGCTGTATAATATGCCTTTTTGTGTGCATCCACTGCATGTTCATGACAAAATATTCATGTTTAAACATTATATGAGATTGATAATATGTTTTGGAAGCAATAATTTAATGTATGTATGCCATGCTTTATAAAACATCAAAGAGACAAGAACCAGTTAGATGTCAAGAGGATGTGCTTAGTTAGAAGGGAGAGCATGGCGGCTTTGGGGATGAGGAACCTCCTAATGAGCAGACATATGATATGCTTTTCTGCGTGCGTGCACTGCATGTGAATAACAAAGTATTCGCGTTTAAACATTGTAAAAGATTGATAATATGTTCTCAAAGCAATAATTTAATGTCTATATGCCATGCTTAATGAAATATCTGAGGTATTAGAACCAACTAGATCATGTGCTTGGTTGGAATAAAAATAATAAAAAGTAACCTTGTATTTGAGTATGTGGTGCCTACTTGCCTTTGGTCAAAAGCTGAAGAAGACAGCTATTTGCATTTATCCTTTTCTCATTCAGGTAGATTGATATATGCATGTCTCTAAAAATTTGTCAGTTTTACATAGGGTGATTATGTTATGATTTATCCTCCATCTGCTCTGGAACATACACCTAGAGTCTTCTTCAGCTGCTTACATTACGCAACTTCCGTGCATTACATAATCATGTTTTGGCTACTTTTTAGTCCTTGATGAAACCGATTTTTAGCTCAAGAAACTCTCCAATTTTTTCATAGTAATTCACATAATTACCTGTCTTAAATACCGATGACATCAATTGCTATTCATCAGGAGTGGTTGAGAGGGAGAGCTTGGGGGTGAGGAACCTCCTAATGAGCAAGCTGTATAATATGCCTTTCTGTGTGCATCCCATGTTCATGACAAAATGTTAATGTTTAAACATTATTTGAGATTTTTAGCTCAAGAAACTCTCCAATTTTTTCATAGTAATTCACATAATTACCTGTCTTAAATACCGATGACATCAATTGCTATTCATCAGGAGTGGTTGAGAGGAGAGCTTGGGGGTGAGGAACCTCCTAATGAGCAAGCTGTATAATATGCCTTTCTGTGTGCATCCCATGTTCATGACAAAATGTTAATGTTTAAACATTATTTGAGATTGATAACTTTTTTCAGAAACAATACCCACTAGATGATGGTTCATATGAGATACAAAAGAGGCTTGATAGGTGGATAGACATGAAACCTACTCCACTGCTAAGAGCATGGGTTTTCAATATAATTAAAAAAAGTACAGTATTAATAAGATGATGAGATTATTGTAATCAAATAAGAAGCTTCAGACATATTCACCGATAAATGAGGTTTCATTCAACCCCAAGAAAATGGGTCGGTTAAGTACTTGGGCATATAAACATCCTAAGTGCCAAAAAGGATTGTCAAAGGTCTAACATGAGCATAACCAAATCAAGCTAAGTTGAGCTTGGTCAGGCAAAACCAAAACCTAAATCCAAATCCAAAGCTAAAACCAAATTCAAATGCTAATTTAGATAAATGAATGGAATATGTGAACAACATAGATGCATAAACCATAACCCCAACACTCTTCCCAGCCGTGAATGCAGTCCCTCTGTATCCTTTTTTGCTACCTTAACTTCATGTCTCCTCTCTCTTTTTCCCTCTCCCATCCCATTGAGAGCAGCGCACCCTTGCTTCCCCTACCTTCGATGTATGGCAACTGCAGCCCCTCTTTGACCCTTCTGCAACACCAGCGTCCCCATCTCATGAACGACACGAACCTCACATCGTCGACATCCCCATCCCATCAATGATGTCAGCCTTTTCAATGCTGGCATTCCCATTCCATTGGAATCATGTTTTAAAATTATGCATTTACTGAGACTATATCATGTTTGACTTGACCAAGCCACCTAGCTAGGCTAAGCTTATGGTCATACTTGATTTTACTTTGACTTTCTAAATTAATTAGTAGAGGTATTGATTAGTGACCATTATGATCTTAAATGAGTTAACCATTACTGTAACGCCCCGAAATTTTTAACCCAAAATTTGAAGTTTTTATATATATATATATATATATAACAGCGGAAACAAGAAGTAAAAATAGGGCTAAGCATTTCGAGACATTACGGCGGAGAGAAAACCCAACACATTTATTTCATTTCAATATCAATGAAAATCATCAGAGTTAAAATCATAAAAGGAAACCCAAGCGATCCCTGGAACAATAAATCCAAAAATCTCGATCTGATGCCTCATCCCGCAACTGCTCATAAACCCTATTCTTTACCTGAAAATAGTAAATTGATTGGAATTAGACTACCACGTCTAAGTAGAAAAACTGTAACTCTTAATGCAGGTACATCATGAGTCTAGTATGTGATGTGGGTGTCAAGTGTAAATGTTTAGTATATACAATAGCACGTAAACCAACAACAGTAATCAACAGTCATTCACATGAGTAGGTAGAACATGGTATGCAACATTAATAAGCAAGTGAGGTAAGTATGCAACAGCAATAACAATAACATACATACCTTTTATGTAATAGTTCAATCATCTCATATTTACCCATTTCAGGATTTCAGTTCATTTCAAATTCAAAATATAGAGCATGCTGAAAGAATATGCAAATGTTCCTTTTATAAATCCACTCACTGTGATACCTAACTGTTCTAAATAGTGTTTGTATTATCTTATCCCGCGGGTACACACGGGCCAAGGCAACCATCACAGAAGAGAACGTTCGGGGATATATTATTCAAGGGTATCTTATTAACCCAAACATTCTAACTGAGACTGAAAATCCTAAGGGAGCGGTCAGTGACCGAGAGAATCTCCCAAAGGCCAAAACCAAAACAGGATGCATCCCTAACTTCTGCAGAAGAACAAAGATCTACCACCTAGGACATATTGGTAGTCCGGGTCCCCCCCCAACTCCGAGGACTGGGGACCATCGAGTCACTTTAGCTCGAAACAGTAAAACACATGTCCCCGGAGTTTTGTACCACTTACCCTCTCCAAGGTAAGCCCGAATCTGAGTGGGTTAATCTTTTCATTTAATTATTTTCCCGAAGTACAGGGCATTCCCCAACTTCCTTCTACTACCTTAGCAGTAGATCCTAACCTTAGTCATTTTACCAAGGTGCATAAACCATCCAAATCCTTTTTACATATAGCTTGCTTAAACCCACTCAAAGTGCTCCGGTGCCTTTAAACCAGTCAAGCACACAAGCCTCGGTACCTTTAAACCAGTCAGGCCATAGAAATTAATTTTAAGTTTCTCATCAATGTTATGGTTATTACCCAAAGTGCTTCGGTGCCTTTAAACCAGTCGAGCACGAATACTATATTTTCATTTTCATGTGGATTCACATCATAACTTCGATGGTCTATGCATGTCCCTCAACACACTAGCTTGACATTCATATGTCCACAACCAACCGACCCATAGGTTCGGTTACCAGATCATCATTCATCATCATTTTTATTATTTATTTATTTTTCAATAGCAAATTGCCACAACGTACCATTAGGTTTTGACTTGTGACATCCCAACACAGGGTGGCATTTATTAAAAGATTCGCAAAACAAGCAAAGACACTGTTGGTGTCCTTTATTGAGCATGCAGTGTAATCTTTAGAGATTTGGAAATACAACTATATACATTTCTCCAAACACATTCTCATTTGAACATTCCACAAGATATACAGCTTAGTTGGCATTTGATACTTTCAGCAAATATGTAGTGTTAGGCAATAGTACTTCAGAAAAATATATACAGCTTATCATGCATAAGAACATTGGAGAATAAGCATCTTAATGGCCATTTGAACCTTCTAGATGATATACACTTAAAGGGGCATTGGAACATTTTAAGAAATATGAAATTGAACATCATGATTTATGCAGCTAAATAAGCAACTACATCTCCACTGAATATGCAGCTTAATAGTCATTTTGAGCATCAACTTCATATGCAATTTGAAAATGCATTTTTAATCTTCCACTAAATCTTCAGTCGAACAACTTTACATGCAGCATAATATCTGGAATTGGAATTCACAAATCACCACATGGAAAAAGTCGACAACTAATGAGCAAATAGCTTATATCGGTTCTGACATGGCAGCTAAATTAAAATCCAGACTTTCATATTATAAAAACCGACAACCACCAAATTCATATTCAATACATTTAACATTATTGATAGCCTGCAAAATAAAAACATAAATGTATCTATGTTAGGTAGTTAACAGGGAAATAATTGAAGTATTGGTTTCCTGCTGGGTTTAATAAGATTGCTTTTGGGCAGCAGCTAATGCTTTAATTGAATCAATAACAACCAGAATACCAAATCCGCATAGATATGTGAATACAAAGCAGCTTACGGCTTAAGGGAAAGAAATGGTCACTTCAGTTACAATTTTCCGCAGTGTTATAGTTATTAATTCATCCTCAAAATCTGCAGTGTTGGAGAGTGCATCATTGTTATTAATTTGTGTTCCTGTGAAATGTCTCACTAGAAATGGTTAGCTTATTAGAGGGTTTTTCCGTGATTTCCAACTCATCCTTACCATTAGGATACAGAAGACTTCCTAATAAAACAATTACAGAAAAAGGGTAAGGTATTCCCATAAGCTGTCTTATGATTAACTGAAATCCCTAATTTTTGTTGTAAGGTTTTGGAAAGTAGTTCAACCAATTACAGGTGACCTGACTCTATATGTATATGTCAGTGTAATTTATATTGGGTTGTCTTCAAGGGTCAGAAGTTACTGCTATTCTCATATGAGGCTGTAAACAGACGACCTACTCATAACTGAGGAATACAACCCCAGAGATTCAAAAGATCTATGAGAACCGGTAACCTCTACTTAATTGAATGAGGAAGAAAACAATGTTAGGAGGCCATCTTATAGAATAGCAGGTTTACTTATAAAGGAATCTGTATCGCCATTTAGCGAGCTAAACTCAACTTCTTCTTTTCTTTTTCGAACCTATTTTGTGATTCATCAAATGCAGATGTTGCGCAAGCATACAGTAGGTGAGATTGCATACGAATACATAGCATAACAACCTATTCCATAATTCGTCTTATATAAAGATTGTGCAGACATCCTTCGTAGCATACAGGTGTATAAAGGCAAACAGGCAGTTCGTGGTTCATCAAATACAGAGATTGTGCAAGACTTTTATTTCATGCTTGAACTTAACATTCTACTAAACATAGTAACCCCTACAAACCCCGATTTAGACAAGATTTGAAGATCCAATACCGATTTTCTTAAAGACAAAATATGCTAAGCATGCCTGCAGAACCCAGATTCTGCCCTTGTATCGGTTAAACCCACCCAAATGGGCTGAGCATGCTTGATGTAACCCATCAGCAACAACCATAGGAAAATCTACTATCGAAAATTCGAAATCCCCAAATCGAGAATTTGGGATTTTCGGCAAACCTAAATCCTAGATTTTTGATTTGGGATACACAGCAAATCCAACGTCGCCTTTCCAACATAGAAAACCGGAACCCCCAAATCGGTGATTTGGGGTTTTCAATGAGATTTAGTTTTAAAAGAAATCTAAGGACAAGGGATGAACTGGATTTGAGGTTCTCTTCACAACAGCCGAAATCCCCAAATCGAGAATTTGGGGTTTTTCGGACAACCCACACCATAGTCTCAACCCATGACGTACCCAACATGGAGAACACAGAAATTTCCTACCTCTTCCGACGCTTTTCCAACGATCGGAGACTGCTGTCGCGATAAGAGGGTCGGCCACTGTCGAATGCTCCACTGTCGAGCTCCCCTGTCGTCGGGCGTTCTTCCTTAAGCCGTGCGGACAAGAGAGAGGAGAGTGTGCGGAAGAGAGAGCGTGGGAGGAATAGAGAAACGGGAGGGCCTATGTAGAAGGTTGCCCGAAAAGGGAGGGCCGTTACCCTCACCGGTGGCGGCTGCGCATCTCCCCTTTGTTACCCCTTGTGATTTCCCCTTACGAGGGTTAGGGTTCACTCTGAACCCTAACCAGCTTTGTTTTATCAGGCAACCCGTATCGGGTTGCCTTATGTTACAATTTTTTTTTTTACGTATGCGGGGCAGGGCTTGGGTCTGGGTCCAAGACCCGAGTTCCAACCAAGAGTTGGATCTGCGACTTACCTATGATGCGGATCTGCAACTTGCCCGAAATATGGATCCGCATGTTGGATCCAGATGGATCCAACTGTGGATCCATTTATTAACTTGGGTATATGTATAAGTTATGTTTATTATTATCTTATTTTATTTTTATGATATTATACATAAATATGGACCCTTTATGGATCCGTTTACGTTAATCAAAAATTGACATAACTTAATATGGATCCAAGATCCATTGTGCTTCGTAAATCTTTTTAATAAATTTGGGTCCATAAATCTGAAGTTTTAATTATATGATTTGGAACTATGGATCCAAATGAATTATTATGGATATACATCGATCCTTACGGTTTCCATACAAGGATCCAGATTAATATTGAAGTTCCGACGAAGATCCAAATGAAATGTTATGGATCCGAACATCGCCTAGGCTATACTAATCCCACTAAAGTGTTGTAGACCCAATATAGAAATTTTACCATTAAAATTTTGATTTAAACTTCGAGGATCCAATCCATTTGACCAAAATCTATCATTAAATATTCAATTTAAGGCTCGTGGTCCGATATCTAAGATCTGAATGGAATATCGGAGTTCTAAACAGGATATTTGGGATCCAACAATGAAGATCCAAATAGGTCATCCAAGATCCAATTACGAATAAATAATTAAAACAATAAAATATTCGTGTATCACCTTAATGACTTAAAAATCTAAATTTATTTATCTGATAAAAATCGTGGGTATTACAATTACCTTACCATTGACACTTAATTAAGAATGAATGTTACTCAAAGATGATTGTGTCATGCCTCGAAATCCCCAACTTGAGATTTTACGTAATTTTTTTTAAAAAAAAAATCTAACTTTCAAACAACGAAAAACAGAGTTTTTCAACTTAATATTTGGGTCGAATGACTCTGACGGGTCACATATTAACGAAAACACTTTTTCAAGATCAGATTACATTCAAAATTTTCATAACAAAATTTGCACCTTTATACATTAGAGTTAAAAAAAAAAGGATTTACAACTTCTAAAATGTTTAAAATTCAAAATAAGACAAAACTATCATAAACTGGCCATCGGATCCGAAAGTTTTGGCTCTGAATGTTGCCCTTGCCTCGCGCCATCTCATGTTCATTATTCACCTAAAGTTTTTATAATAATAATGTCAGATTTATGACAACCTAGTAGGTATGTTATCAATTCTAGGTTAAAAGCATAATATTTAATATTTACAATACAATATTCATGAATTTAGATAGTCTAGTTTATATTATTCATATAACACGATAATCAATAGGTATGTAGTAGTGTGGTTTTGATGACCTTATGTTTCGATATTTAACCCCCACTATAAGTACTTACAAGGGTAACTTCGAGTTACAACTGAGACCGTACGGGAGTTTATTATGCTGTGTTTTAATATCCCGCATGCCTAATTGACTCTATAATTTTGTAGAGGGCAGTTCAATGATCGGGAGAGAAGTCTACCTTGGGCCACAAAAAAAATACATCCTAACCTTCTACATAAGTATGAAAACTACTCACCTACAATATACATATATGGTAGATCATATCATATATCTTTAATTTCCAGGGACATCGAGTCATTACCAATCGAGGAGCTTATTAACAACAATATCCATCAAAGTTTGTACCACCTACCCTTTCCGAGGTAGGCCTATAGCTGAATGAAAAACAAAGTTTTCTTTTTCAACAAGTGTTTTATTACTATATTTGCCTCTTATAGGCATTTCAAGGCATCGATGTTATGCATACCCCATCTAGGTATTTTATGACTCAGTTATATGTTTCCTTTCATTCAGTACTACTTTGGCCTCTTTGACACTAAGGAGCACATTGCCTGTGAAAGTGGATCCCTTTGCTCATATGAGCACTTAGCCTAAGAAGGTCACTAAGTGTGTGTATGTATAGAGCATTCTATCTTTCAGTGTTGCTCTGGCGCTTTAAGCCTTTGTGAGCACTTCGCCTCTGGATGCGGATCTCGATTTTCATATTTATCGAAATATCAGGCTGTAAGTGTTTAGATTGTATTTATAGATGTTCTTTGAACCTTGGCTCTATTTTTGGAGTTATAGCCTTAGGGTTTCATGAATCCTTAGTATTATTAAATTATTCATGTAAGTTATATCACATAAGATAGCTACCAGGATTTCTAAGGCACTAAGCACTCCTATGAAGTACACGGGCACACAATCGCTCGGCGTTCACATGCAACAAATAGTGCAAGCGATCATATCTGGTTCTTGCTGAAGTGTGATGGGACCCACTAGAGGATGAGAGAGAGAGAGAGAGAGAGAGATGGGTAACTAAGAGCCATATATCGGATGACGGTAAGGAAATTTGTAACAGTGAAATGGTAACTGCAACTCGTTATTTTAACGGCTCATTACTTTGTGGACATCTCTGAATAACCATGCAAAAACTTTGGTGCTTTTTTAAAACTTTCTAAAATTTGCTTTTGATTATTGCCAAAAGGTAGCATGCGCTTTTGAAAATTTTGTTTCTATAAATAGTTTGAGGCGTGTTATTTGAAATTTTTAATTAATTATTTTGGTAAAATAAGAAACGTGCTTCCCTTTGATGGGAAACGCAAATCTCATGCATTCTCCATGTAATTCTCATGTGGTCGCATACCTTTTGGAAATGCTGAGTTTGGCATTTTAGAAACGGGTTCCTGGAAAATGTGTTTTATGGATATTTGTTTCTATGAGTTTGACCTAGATGTACCAGTGGTGCGTACGGGATTCGGCCTAGAACCAATGGGGATTGGGGTCATCTTACATTGAAGGGGTTTGATTCGCCAACCGCACCCGTCTGCATGCCCATGCAAATGCAGGACGCACGGATGGGAAAACACTGTCCCCTGCCATTATGTGCCCTGAGATCCAAGTGGAGTTCAATTTACCCTCTTGGATGCCTTTAAAATCCCTGGACTGTTTGAATTCTTATGGATCATTTCAGCAGCATTCAAATAGAATTCCTGCGACAAAAATTATATCCAATGCCCAAAATTACAGTATTTCAACTAGTACCAGAAATATAAGAATATGGAAAGTATGAATTCCGACTGGTATCAAGATTACAATATGAAGCTTCTGCAGCAAAAGTGTAATCATAAACGGTAATTTCCATGATACATCATGGCCCTATGATGACAAGCTGGGCTAACCTGGCTATAGAACCACCAATTAGGATCATTATGAGAGATTAGAGGCTGGCCGAATGGCTTAGACTGAACATATTGTTGGACATCAGGTGCATCAGCAATACCCTCCAAGTAATTTCTGAGATCTCCTCCAGGCCCTATACATATTAAGAAGATTCAATTATTTTCGTTTGAACAAAATTTAGAAGAAAATCATGGTAACAATGAGCCAGAAAACAACAATGAAGGAATGCCTCACCTAAACTAGAATCATCGTCATTATTAACATCGTACGCATGAGGGAATATTCCTGTGAATGGCTGCAGAAAAATGGCAGGCCCTTTTGATGTCATGATGATGATGATGATGATGATGATGATGATGATGATGATGATGATGATAATGATTAACAGTGACGTCAATCTCAATAATCAAATCGTAAACATATAAAATGCTCCCAACAGAGAAAGTGACATCAATGACGAGATAATAACAAGAATATCATAAGCACATCAAATGAATGATCGACGATCATGAATGGCAGAGACGAGGATCAATAAAAAGATTCTAAGATAAAGATTGGATAAATTACCGGATTATTAAGTGCCTTGTAAGGTGAATCATCTATCAATAAAGTGTTTTCACATGAGTAATAACGCATGGGCCATACCAATCTCTCATTGTTCCATAGCTTGTGCAGTTCCTTTAGAAAAAGAGGCTTATTGCACTTGTCTAATGTGCGCATCCCAGTATCAGTGCACTCAGACTGGTCCTGCAACATTCAACAGTTAAATGCAATCAATGTATGCAAAAGAACTAGATAAGTCAGTCTAAGCTTAGAAAATTGCATTTCATGTTCCCTTCACAAAATCAACACATCCTTTCCAGATTCTAACAGCCAAGCATAAATGTCTATTATGTACCAGCCATTAGTTATCTTGATGTTTAATTAATTCTTGAGTGTTAGCCCCCGTGGAGTTGTCCAGTTTTTAGGGCGAGCATCAGGATGTTCAGAGGCCCAAGACATCACAAGTTCGATTCCCTCAGGATCAAACTTGCAGCAGGTATAGAGCACTATGGGGCTGGTCCACTCTCCCGGGGGATCCTGATGGATTCCTTGTCATAAAAGAAGAGCTCTAGTGCTAAATTTTACTGAACACAAATTAACAGCATCTTCCTCATACAACAGTCCATCAAGTCTGCCATTCTATAACAAATTTTATTGAGCACAAATTAACAGCATCTTCCTCATACAACAGTCTATCAAGTACTGCCATTCTATACTATTCTATTATAAAAGCAGGCAGCCGATTGGCATATACAACTCTGGGGCCCTATAACTTACCTAATTTGGTGATTCTTATGGGTTCTTGGGCAATTTACTTGGCTGACATAATTCAGTCCTTAGCACTTCTAAAAACTGGATGGACTACACACACCACACCAATACCCTCTCTCTCTCTCTCTCTCTCTCTCTCTCTCTCTCTCTCTCTCTCTCTCTCTCTCTCTCTCTCTCTCTCTCTCTCTCTCTCTGTTGTGTGTGTGTGTGTGGCATATGTTACTTCACTGAGGAAATGATGTTCTACATCAATCCTAAGTTACAAACCATTGCTGAAAGGGGAGACCGCCCACCTTCATACCACTACAAACTTAGCAACAATCCAGGTTTCAAGGCCCCCCTCTCTTGCATGATGATAGCAGCAATGCACGTTTAGCAATACTGGATAAATTGGGTACCTAGCCCACCTCACTGACATGCACTTACAAAGGCATTCATATTTTCAAACCCCTATCAACTAGAGCAGTCCCAATGATCCGAGTCAACATCTCTCTAGTATTTTAAGATGTGAAACAATTCAAACACATAAGTATTACTAATTCATCAAATATCATTAAACTGAAGTCCATGTTAGAATTCCATCTTGGTACCTATATTGAGAAAACAAGAGAGAGACGAAGAAAAGATTACAAGAGGGGGGCTGCGGCTGTCAAGATTGACCTAATGGTTATATTAATATACTTAAGATTACATTATGGGTCGGGTCGGGTCGGGTGTAATATCCGAACCCGGATACAAATAAGAATACAGGCTTATACATGAATGAACTCGGGTGTGGTATAGGATCCAGACCCGAAACATTGTTCACCTTTTTCACTCCCCCTCAAGTTGATCATGGTTATGGACCATGCACAACTTGCCTTTAAGCATCCAAAAACGATCCTTTGTTAACCCTTTCGTAAATAGGTCTGCAACTTGTCTTTCAGTATTGACGAACTCAAGCTCAATCTCTTTTTCTTCAACTTTTTGTCTCACAAAGTGTTGGTCAATCTTAATGTGCTTAGCACGACTGTGATGTACTTGATTGAATGACATGTTTATAGCACTTTGGTTGTCACATAGCAAGATAGTGTGAGAGATCTTTTCTCCTACTTCAGTTAGTAGATGTTTGATCCATGTGGCTTCGGCAGTAGCAGCAACCATAGATCTATATTCAGCCTCAGTACTTGATCTAGCGATAGCCTTTTGTTTTCTACTGCTCCAAGAGACTAAATTTCTTCCAATGAAGGCACAATATCCTGATGTAGATCTTTGTTCGTCAGGGTCTCCTGCCCAGTCTGCATCACAATATACGGTGAGTCTGTGCTCATCTTTGCCATATGACTGTGGTGAGTATATCAATTCATCCCCAATAGTCCCTTTCAGATATCTAAGGATCCTCTTGACGGCCTCCATATGTCCAGTACATGGCGCATGCATAAATTGAGACACTTTATTGACTAAATAAACAATATCAGGTCTAGTGAATGTGAGGTACTGTAACATTCCTATTATGCTTCGATACCTGGTGGGGTCATCACACAGATCTCCATCATGAGCGCTAAGTTTTTGATGAAGCACACTCGGAGTTCCCAGAGGTTTGCAGTCTTTCATGTCTACCTTGCTGAGAACATCTACGGTGTACTTGTGCTGAGTAAGGGTCAAGCCATGAGCCTGATTATCAACTTCTACACCAAGAAAATAGCGCAGAGCTCCAAGATCTTTCATTTTGAACCTCTGACCTAGTAAGTCTTTTACTTCTTGGATGTGGGCCGCAGAGTTTCCTGTGATAACAATATCATCGACATAAATTAATAACAGAGTGGTCACAGTCTGACTTCTAAAAATAAACAATGAGTGGTCCAGCATGGAACGTGAAAATCCATGTTTCTGAATCTCTAGTGAGAAGCTGTCAAACCAAGAGCGAGATGCTTGCTTCAGATCATAGATAGCTCTTTTTAACCTACACACATGAGTTTTACAATTTTGTTCTTGATATCCAGGGGGGTGCTCCATGTACACTTCCTCCTTCAAGTCCCCATGCAAGAAAGCATTTTTTACATCAAGTTGTGACTCAACTTCCATCCATGTTCAATAGCCAGAGAAATAATAATTCAAATTGTTTTCATTCTTACAACCGGACTTTAAGTCTCATCATAGTCTTGCCCTGCTTCTTGAGTGAATTCTTTTGCCACGAGCCTTGCCTTGTATCGTTCAATGGTTCTATCTGGCTTGTACTTTATCTTGTAGACCCATTTACATCTGACAACATTTTTGTCAGGTGGTCTGGGAACAACTTCCCAGGATCCACATTCATGCAAGGCTTGCATTTCATCATTCATGGCTTCTACCCACTTGGTAGAAGTGGCTGCCTGGTAGTACATAGTGGGCTCATCTTCCTTATTGAGAGCAGTTAAAAATAGTTGAAGATCCAAGGAAAAGTTGTTATAGCTAACCCACCTGTCAATGGGATGTCGTATGCGACTTGATTTTCTGACCTCAAGAGTGTGAGGAGTCGGATGGCTGACTGAAACATGATTTGAATGGCTTGATGTTGTCGGTCTCTGTCTAGAATAGACAATGCCTTTGTATCTACCCGGTGCTTTCTCTGAATTCTGTGGCCCCGACGTCTCAGTGTTCTTAGACATCTCTTCTTGTTGCACGCAATCTGATGAACATGCTTTATTGGAGCCAGCAAAAAGTTTTGAACTCAACTAAGGATAGTAAACTTCAATTGGTATATTCGTTGCATCAGCTCTATCATCAAAATTTTGTTCATCAAAGACAACATTTCTTGAGATTCTGATACGTTTGTTGGTGGGATCATAACACCTATATCCTTTGTAGTCATCTGCATATCCCACAAATCTACATTCTGGGCCTTGTCCTGAAACTTGTTTCTCAGGGACCAATCAATATGCACATAGCAAACACATCCAAAAACACGCAGATCATGATAACTAGGATGAGATCCAAAGAGACAGTGATAAGGAGACTTATTTTCCAGAACGACCATGGGCAATTTATTTATCACATGCACGGCAGAATGAAAAGCTTTTGTACATAGGTTGATAGGAAGATTGCTATCATGAAGCATACTTATGGCACTTTCAACGATATGTCTATGTTTTCGTTCAGCAATCCCATTTTGTTGAGAAGTGTGAGGGCAGGACACCCTTCTTCCTATTCCGTTATTTCGAAGAAAAGAAATAAAATCACGGGATGAGAATTCCCCACCTCTATCACATTGGAAAAATTGAATGGAATCAGAAAATTGATTTTTGACTAAGGAAAGAAAATTTTGAAACAAAGAGAAGACTTCTGACTTATTTTTTATGAAATATATCCAAGTGTATCGAGAATAACTATCAACAAAGATTAGATAATATTTGCTTCCAGACCCAGAGACAATTGGAGTGGGTCCCCACACATCAGAACAAATAATCTCAAAAGGTTTTGAAGCTCTCTTATTAATGGAATGGAAAGGCAATACATGACTCTTGCATGAAAGACAACTAGAACATTTATGACTTCTCTCATCCCCATTAAGACTTTCTTTTGGAATGAGATTATTAGAAACAAGTTTCTCAATAAAATGACTCCCACAATGTCCTAACCGACTATGCCATAAGAATGGCTTATTACATTCAGAAATACTAAAAACACTGGCAGAAGAGGATGAACACGACTCTAATGAAGGCTTCGAAATCAGGTGAGCAGGGTGAACATCATGACATGGAGCTTCTTCAAAGACATACATGTTGCCTCGTCTCTTTCCTTCAACGAATGTTTCCCTCGTGTGTAAGTCCTTGACCTGCACAGAGAAGGGAGTGAATTCAACTGAAGCATTATTATCATCAATAAGTTTGGAGATGGAGACAATATTTTTCTTAATGTCAGGAGTATGAAGAACGTCAGAAAGGGTAAGAGTGGAATGTGACATGGGAATGACAGTCTTTCCAACATGAGAAGCAGGATGGTGGGATCCGTCTCCAGTGACAATCTTACTTTTTCCGAAATAAGGAATAGGGTTAGAAATTTTACCTGCATCGCCGGTTACATGAGTTGCTCCCCTAAATCGACAAACCATGTGCCTTCATCACTCTACTTCAATTTTAACTCTGACAAGGCAGATATAAGCAAATCTTTAATCTCTCCACTGTCTCTGGTATTTGTGAACTTTTTTTTGGTTTCTGTCTGCGGACCCTTTCCTTTATTCTCTGGATTATGCCAACAATTCGCTTTGATATGCGCCTTCTTGTTACAAAGGAAGCAAGTAGGAATGGATCTTGGTCCCTGCGCATGGGCTAACATGTTTGGAGTGGGAAGTAAACTACACCCTCCATGTCCACTTCGCCCTTGTCCTCCTCGTCCCCGTCCTCTACCATAAGTCACTCCTGTAGTCAAAACTTCTTGAGTATTTGGGTGATTATGAGTTTCTTCAGAGAATCCCTTCAGAGTCATTTCATACTGGATCAATTTGGCTCGTAGTTCATCGAAGGTAGGAAGAACAGGAAGGCACAATAGTGATGTAACTATCATATTGTAGTCAAATCCCAATCCACTCAGAGTTTGTTGCACCATGCCATTATCACTAACGGCACCCTATAACTGCAAGTTGGTCTGTGATGATCTTTATCTTGTTCAAATATTCCATGATGGTCATAGAATCTTTCCTTAGCAACTGAAATTCTTTTTTTAGAAAAAACACTCTTGCTTGAGAAACCTGCGAATACGTCCGAACCAGTCGTTCCCAGAGTTGTAGCGTTGTACAGTTGTCAGGAATGGCAACGAAAATCTCTTGAGACAGAGTTGATGTGATGTATGCAACAACTGATTGATCTTTCTTTTCCCAATTGAGAAATTCAACATTTTTGACATACACGATTGAACTCGCCCCTTGGTCATCTTTTTCTTCTCTCAGGATAAATTCTGGTGGGACTGAAGTGGTTCCATCCAGGTGACCTAAGAGGCCTTGACTCCTTATGAAAGGAATAATTTGTCTCTTCCAAATCAAGAAATTTGAGGTGTTTAACTTTTCAGAAACAAGTTGGTTGAGAAAACTTGAAGAAAGGTTTGATTGAGAGTGATAAGAATCCATTGAGAATGAGAATCAACAGGAGTATCCACGAAAAATTCTAACCCTCTTTTTTTTTTTTGGAACAGAGGGTCGTAAATTGTCAGAATCGGAGGATGCAGGAACTGATGTTCAACTTGTGAAAATTGTTATTCAACGACGTGTGAAAAACATCTTCACACGTTAAATATATTTGCAAAAATAAGAATCAGGAAGGGAACTATACAGTAAACATATATTTGAATGTGCAAGTACGAGGAGAAGGTTAGACACAGGAAGATCGAACAGACAAGCAATAAAATGAAATAGGATCGTGATTGGTCAGGTGTTTCACGTGAGTCAATTTCAGTGATTCACGTGAAACACAGCCACTCCTTTTACGATCTGGGTTCACGTGAACAAGATTCACGTGAGCCTCAGATCCAAGAGAGAAACAGACCCACTTGAGGTGTGGGTGCACAAAATAATCTAGGAAAGAGAAGAAGAATGAGGGAAGAAGAAGAGAAATGAAGAAGAGTAGATAAGAGGAGAAGCGAAAAAAAAAAACCCTCAAAATTCCGATTGGATGTCAGAACTCCTGTTTAGAAGAGATGAGGGCTTCATATTGAAATTAGTAACCAACACCACATATACACGCTGTGCTTATGCACATATTCTGCTTAGAAGTTGCACTAGCCAGTTTTGTACAACTTTTTCTTGCCAGCTTAACAAATTTATGAACACAGAATAACTAAAAAAATAAAGAATACAATATTACTGCAAAGAAATAAGGCAGACAAGAAATCAAATTGTGAAGTTTTTCTTTTCACAAAGTGTCCAATTGTCCATCAAGAAATTATGCTTTAAATTGTTCTATAACCTTGTTATCCAACTTCATGAAATAAGAAAATAGGGACAAGAAATATGTAATCGAAAATCAGCAATACAAACAATAAGAATGCATCTCATTTTACACTTTGATCACTTAAGTTTAAACACAAAACTCATGTACATAACAGGATATGATAAAACAGCACTCATTAGATGCAACAGTATGCTAGATCATGGGAATTCAGATATAAGTTAAGCATGCTGCAAATTTTTTTTTAATGGAGCCACTTATAACAACAACTATGCAATACGCGTTAACAGAGGCACACAGTAAAATCGGACATATTACAAATCAAGAACACAACTAGCAAGAAATCAGTATTGAGAATACTATGTATATCAAAAAAATTAAGGAATTGATGCTGGAAACATAGTGGACGAGGGAAAAAATGCAGGGATTATGTCTATTCAAGTAGGTTTTATCCACTTTAAGCTCAAATATCAGGTCCCTTTCACAGAGTTCCAATCCAATAGAGGCCCAGAATAAATCAATAAACTGGTGGAATAACTGTACTAGATGGTAACCAGGCATTCCATTAAATTCAGTCTCTATTCCAATTGTTGTCTGATATCCTCAAGAAAAGGAGCATATCGTCCCCATTGAAAACTCACCGAGTCAGCTCGGTGGTTATAAGTTCACTCAGTCAAGTCATGTGTACATGTTTTATAATGGTATATGTTGACATAATAAAACATTCATATAAATTTATAAAAAATTCATGTAGATATGTATGTTGTAAAGTTTACACACACACATACACATGCACACACTATGATTTAATCAAATCATTGTATATGAATGTATATAGTTTACATAATACATATGTACTTATACAATTGTGTATAGCATATATATATATAGAGAGAGAGAGAGAGAGTAGAGTAGCTGCCTACATTGATCCGTGCCTACCTACGGTGCTATTGAAGGGTTCTTTTCCATGTTTTTCTCGAATCTGACCATGCATGTATTCTACGTGTTTGATTTTATAGGAATGGACTGTTGCATCATTCGATTCCGACATGCAGATAGGTTTTTGTAAGGCTTGAAAATTGATGGTGTAAAATTTGTATAAATATCATAAGTATTCAAGGCCTAAAATTCATGTTTTATATTGAAAAAACACTATCCAAGTGTCATTTCCTAGCAAATCGACTATGTTGAACGCATTTGTGTGGTCATATTTGGGAAAAACAACTCGAAAATGCCCCTCGCTCGCGGTAGGCTGTCGTAGGCAGCTAAGGCCATAGGCAGCTACTATATATATATATATATATATATATATATATATATATATATAGAGAGAGAGAGAGAGAGAGAGAGAGAGAAGCCCGTAACAGTGGACAAGAAAATCATCCACTGTTATCGGATGCTTCTCCACCACTGATCGCGTGTGGATCAGCGGCGACAGTTTTTTTTTAAGTGAAACAGGAATTAGCAGCGGTCACGACCACCGCTAATTCATGTTTTTCCGCCCAGCACATTAGCAGCGGTCGTGACCACCGCTAATGGTGCAAACCTAATGCTGGACGCGAGGTGGCGCGCATCCATTATGGTCTTCTATATATATATATATATATATATATATATATATATATATATATATAATTAGCTATATATCCATAAATTTAAAAGTTATCATGACCTGACCCAGAAAAATAATCCTGTCAGGGTCAGAAGAACCTGTCTTTACCAATAACTCTTCAATCATGAAGATCCTAGGAATATTTTGCACACTAATAAAATTCCCATACATTGTTAAATACAGTAAAATTTTGGCCTAGAGGCATTTAATTGTATACATATTTACATTACAAGGAAAGAGCTAGATGGTTAACTTCATAGCTCCTGTAGCTAATTGTTTCTTAAACAATTATCTAACTTCTGTATCATTACTGTTATTATTTTTTTATTTTTTCCTTTGAAACCGTTTAGACATCTCTCTCGTTTTATGATACTGAGTATTAACCAACCGAGTTTCCATTTTGTGCACCAATACCATGTCAACAGGAGAGTATGGTCTGGCATATTTACCCAGCAAAACAACAGTCTATGTCTCAAATCTCCCAACAGAAGAAGAATGACCCCCTCCACGTTGCTCCTTCAACAGTGACAATTGAGACTTAGTAAAAAGGAAAAAAGAAAAAGAAAAATCATATGTAAATTCTTACATAGCCACTCAAATAGGAAGATAGAGGAAAATTACACCCTGATCTCAAATTAGGGAGCACAGGCAGAGCATTTACTTCCTAGCAGAAGACCAAATTCCCACATCAAATCTTTCAAAACAGAACCTCAAGAAATCATCACAGTAGGGCCTCTTGAAAACTGAAACAAAAACAGTTACAACAAATCTCACCAACATGGTAAAAGATAAAGCACCTCCAACAACCTTCACAAAGAGAAAGAGCAGAAGAAACCCCAAATTCCTTCACAAACAAGGTGATACCTCACCTAATTTTCTACCAACAAGGCCGTCGGGCTGCCGATTTTTCGGCATGGTCGCGACATTCGTTTCAAAGACCGTATGCGCCAGCAAGCCATTGACATCGAGAACAAGTAGCTTCCTCTCTGAACGACCAACCAACTGATGGTTGTACAAACCGGGCTCGTAGAAGTACCTCCTTGAATAACCATCCTCAGTCGTCCCTTCTTTTATTCCTCCCATGGGACAGAGGGATCGACTGGAACTCGAACTCATGGTGACACAGGGCACCCCAAAAAACACCAATCTAGCATCACCCAAGAACCTAAAGTTTCAGTTACTCCTTTCGTACGAACAAAGGGGTCACAAACTATCAAAATCTAGAGGAAAACTCACCACCAAAGTCGTGAAACCGTCTCAGCACGTGAAGAAAGCCACTACCCTGGAGCTTTGGGCATTCAAAAGACTCTCTCTCTCTCGAATTGTGATGTGGGTGGTCCAATGGTTGGATGGGAGTTGGAAGATGATGGCCTTCCTTATTGCGTCTCGATTGGAAGGTGGGAACCGACGCTTTCCTTCTTGGAGAGATGGGGATCTTTCTGGAGAAGGAGAAAAATTAAATAGAGTGATAGACGATGCAAAAATTGGCTACATCCTACAACTACGTCACCAAAGCGTCTCTCTCTCTCTCTCTCTCATCCAATCCCTTCATCCCTTCACCTCAAAAGGGGTTCTTACGTTGTTCAGGTACGGTCCGGATCTAACCTATGACTGCCCTCGTACAACTGGATCCGTTTATAACAGTATTTGCCGTATTGGGATTCATACTTTCGGGTAAGAGCGGATCAGGTCCAAGGGACACCCAAAACCCATAAAAACGACTGGGCCCCACAAGACTTTTTTTATGCGTTGGATTTGCAGATGAACGGCATCCAAGGTGCCTTGGACAGTTTTCAGTTAAAGGTCTCCCCCACCTGATCCCTCCTACTTCTCGACTCATATAGACATATTCATTCTCTGTCTCCATGTTGTCTGCCTAACTGTACGTTTTTTTTTCATGTGTAATACTTTAATTAGGTAGAGAATGGTAAGCAATAGTAAGCAAATAAAAAAAAAGGTAAAAAATAAATATTTATTAAGAAATACAAATAAAATATATTTAAAAATAAAAATACATAATTTTTCATGATAAATAGCTGTTAAAAAATATATTAAACACAGTTTTTGTCTTTTTATAAAAAACATGATATTTTGAAAATATGGTGAGAAATCACCGCTTAAAACTTTCAGGAAATTTCTCACAGTATTTTTTGTGTTTTTTTTCGCAAATATGATGATATTTGTCACCATGGGGCCGAAGCAGGTTATATGTCCCCCCCATAACACGCAGGTGCGTGTTCTCGGGTCTGAATGAGCGCCACGTATATAAGCACGTGTAGCATGTTTTCCCATGTGTGTCAGCATCACTTAGCATCAGAGCCCGATTTGTTTGCAAAGACTTAATTATCCTTTTCGCCATTAGCGCCATGAAACAACGTTTTGAGTAAAGGACAAAAATATCCTCCCGCCAGACGAGAGAAAGAGTTAAAATCATCATCATTTTTGCCCTAAGGAGTAAACGATTCTGCTTTAACAGGAGCTCCTCGCAATATGTCACCCTAAACGTTCTGGCTCACCATTTAACGATGCACCATCTGCTGTAACATGAGCTCCCTTTGATGATGCATCCTTTGATGTCGTCGAAGCACCTCTTTTCATCGTCTATTGTCGTCAGAGCATAGTCGGAGCACCGTTGCCACCATCGACTGCATCTACCTTCTAGGTGTTTCTCCTCCACTGTCAGATTAGCAAAACTTGTGTTCTTTGGGTGAGTTTTGTGCAAGGTTTCGTTATTTAAACAAATCGATTTCCGTTATGTAAATATGAATGCTAAATCTTACAACTGGTTATACTATTCATGCTAAATAACACCTATTTTAATACTGAAACAAATAGATTTGTACCTATCCATCTTCTGGGCATCAAAAAATAGTTAGCACGATTTGTTCTTATGAAGGTCAAACATTACAATGATATGTACTTATTAGGGCTAAATTTGTACAATGATTTGTAAGTTTGAATTTAACAATGATTTGTATATTTAATGCAGTAGCGATTTGTTCGATATAGCAATGATTTATACGTTTCAAGCAGTAGTGATTTAGCCGATTTATGATTCATGATTTATACATTTAAAGCAACCATGATTTATGCATTTAATGAAGTAGCGATTTATGATTTACAATGATATGTACTTATGAAGGGTTCGATTTCTACAACGATTTGCGGTTAAATTTATGTGTTATGCAGGTTAGCAATGACTACAATTCGTAAGACAAGAAAGTCTTTGCCGTTGGAGGGGATGACTCTCGGAGAAATCATCCAATCCGATATATATGAGGGTTATGTAAAGTACCAAAATATAATGAATATTGAGAATGAAAAAGACAAGAACAAATTGTTGGATATTTATTATGTGGAACCTGATCCATCAGATATTAAAGATGAAGAAGCAGAAGAAGAAGGATGACAAAAAGAAGGAAAAGCAAAGGAAGAAGGAGGAGGAAAATGAAAACTACGCGCACTTATGAGGCAAAAGGATTTCTTCTTACCGACCATGCAAAATTAAATCTACATGCACATCATTCTTCATGTTATCTGTCATGATCGTCAGTTGCATTGCACTATACTATGCATCGAGTTGTTATTTACTTTGCTAATAAAAAAATTGACTTATCGTATATGTGCGTTGACGATAGCAATTCACGTGACAACGATTTGATGACAGCTACGATGTTGTGAAGCGATTTTAATTTTAATCGCTAAATGAACATCAATTTGAATATGCAATCGTGCAACAATGTAAATGTCACACACACACATTTCAATATCATAATACAAATATCTTACAAATCGACACTAGCAAACACATAATATGTTACAAATCGATATACATATCGCATAATATATTACAAATTGATACAAAAATTCAACATAATAGCTGACAAATCAATATTAACAAACAAAACAATATCTTGCAAATCGATAGTATGTTACTACAACTACGATTTGCGTTATACTGTTCCAATATTTTCTATGCAAAGGTAAATTGTTGTGGTCGACATATACATCATTACGTAAATCACATAAATCGTCAACCAGAATCCAAGTCTTACAAGGCATATCAATTTTTGACAACGAGCGGGATGCGGAACGACGTTTACTGTTGAAGCCCAAACGTTACAACAATATGTACTTATGAAGGGTGTGATTTTTACATCGATTTGTATGTTTAAAGCAACGATTTGTACGTTTAAAGCAGGAACGATTTATACGTTTGATGAAATAGTGATTTATACTTGTTGACGATAGCGATTCACGTAACAACTATTTAATTACAGGTATGAAGCTTTGAAGTGATTTCCATAGAAATCGCTAGATGAGCAACGATTAAAACACGCAAATGGCCACCTCATGTCGCTACAATATTAATTCATTATGTATAGTTTTTAATTACATACTACAATATCTAACAAATCGACACTAGAAAGCACTTAATATTTTACAAATCGGTATATGTATCCCATAATATATTATTATACCTAACCCTAAACCCTTAATATATTACTACACCCTAAACCCTAACCCTAAACCCTAAATTCTAAACCCTAACCCTAAACCCTAAACCCTAAACCTTATACCCTAACCCTAAACCCTAAGCCCTAAATCCTAAACCTTAAACCTAAATCTAAACCCTAAACCCTAAACCTAAACCTAAACCCTAACCCTTAATAAATTACTAAACCGTAACGCTAAACCTTAAACCCTTAATATATTACTAAACCCTAAACCTTAAACCCTAAACCCTAACCCTAAAACCTAAAACCTAAACCCTAAACCTAAACCTAAACCTTCGATTTATATGTTGATTATGTATATCGATTTATAAGTTGTCAACATGAATTTTCATATCGATTTGTATGATATTTGATCATCGATTTGCATGATATTATGACAATATTTTTGTAACAAAGGCAAATCGACTAAACATTATAATGATTTTTAAGATATCAATAGGAATTGCCATATCGATTTAAGATATTGTTTTGATTCTTAATATCGATTTAAGATATTATTTTGATTCTAAATAGCGATTTTTAATATATCAATACGAATTTCTAAATCAATTTAAGATATTGTTTTGAATCTTAATATCGATTTTTATGTTGATTCTTAATATCGATTTAAGATATTATTTTAATTCTTAATATCGATTTAAGATATTGTTTTGATTCTAAATAACGATTTTTAAGATATCAATACAAATTTTCAAATCGATATAAGATATTGTTCTGAATCTTAATATTGATTTCTATGCTGATTCTTGATATCAATTTAAGATATTGTTTTGATTCTTAATATTGATTTATATCCTGATTCTGTACATCGATTTATAAGCTATCAACAGAAATTTTCATATCGATTTGTGGCTGACAAAG
Source organism: Nuphar pumila (assembly GCF_984573655.1). NCBI lineage: Eukaryota > Viridiplantae > Streptophyta > Magnoliopsida > Nymphaeales > Nymphaeaceae > Nuphar > Nuphar pumila. The sequence continues at coordinate 83,147,199 of NC_143261.1, read as the reverse complement.
ACATTATTGCGTAAACCACCTAAAACGTGAATCGCTTAAAGGTATATGTTATTTTATTATCAAATATTTGGTGGGTCCCATAAGCATTAAACTCCTCTACTATAAAAGGAGATTCTCACAATATTACCCCATAAACGTTCCACAAAAAATTTAACGCTTCGTCTTCTTTCGTTGGAGCACCCTTTGCTGTCTCGGTGAGTTTTTGTGTTGTGCAGGTTACCAATGGCTTACATTCGTAAGAGAAGAAACACTTTGTCGTTAGAGGAGAAATCTCTTGATAAAATTATTAAACAATATGCTTGTATGAGCAATTAGAAGCGTACTACAAAATAATGATGATTGAGAATGATAAAGAAATGGAGCAATTGCTGGTAAAGTATAGAGCAGAGCCTAATCCATCAAATATTAAAGATAATAATTCAATGAAGAATGATGAGGAAGAAGTACAGATGAAAAAGAAGAAGAATGATGACGAAGAGAAGCAAAAGGAAAGAAAGGAGGAGGATAATGAAAAAAAGCAAAGAAAATCGAGGCAAAAGAAGGAGGAGGTGGACGATAGGGAAAAGCAAAGGAAGAATAAGGAGAAGGAGGAAGAGAAGCAAAGACAAAAGGAGGAGGAGGAGAGGGAAAGACAAAGGAAGAATAAAGAGAAGGAGGAAGAGAAGTGAAGGCAGAAGAAGAAGGAGGAAGAGAAGCGAAGGCAAAAGGAGGAGGAGAAGAAAAAACAAAAGAATAATAAGGAGAATAAGGAAGAGAAGCGATGGCAATTGAAGAAGAAGAAGGAGGAGTAAGAGAAGCAAAGACAGTTGAAAAAGGAGGAGGTGGAAGAGAAGCAAAGACAATTGAAGAAGAAGGAAGAGGAAAGACAAAGGAAGCAGATTCAGGATGAGGAAGAGAAGGAAAGGCAAAGGAAGAAGGACGAGAAAGAGAAGGAAAGACAAAGGAAGTAGAAGGAGGACGAGAAAGAGAAGGAAAGACAAAGGAAGGAGAAGGAGGACGAGGAAGAGAAGGAAAGAGAAAGGAAGAAGCAGGAGGATGAATAGAAGGAAAGGGAAAGGAAAAAGCAGAGGATGGATGCGAAAGAGCGAATGAAGGAAGAAGTACAAAAGCAGAGAAAGTGAGGGGATGTAAAAGAGAAAAGTGTGACCAAGGTATGTTAATGGCTACTGGATGTCGTGATGTATTGTTGTAGGTATTATTATGTATAGTGATTATTCTGTACAACGATTACTATGAATAGCGATTACTCTGTATAGTAATTACTATTATAGTGATTACTATGTATAACGATTATTATGTATAGCAATTACTGTGATAGCGATTACTATGTATAGCGATTAATTGTGATTTGATATTTTGTGCTACATGTAGGTCAGAAGAGAAGCAAAGCAGTAGGTGAAAAGTTGAAAGGGCGGTGTCAGTGGCCTGTAGTTCTGCCGTGGCACAGAAAGCTGAGTGAATATCAGAAGGACCGATTATGAAAGATGCACTTCAGCGGCCTTTTGGACCAACATTATTTTGAAAATTGCTGGAACGCCATGACCCACCTGGTCAATAAGTAGAACCATAAGATGAACATGTTCTAGTTTGGGGTTTTTGAGATGACCATGACCCTAGAAGATGTGACACGGATTACGGGTCTTAAGTGCGATGAAAGTGTTGTCCTAACACGGGATTTAAACTATAACCCAAGGGACAATTGCACGACCCTTCTAAGAATGGTGTGAGTGTATTTCTGGTGGAAGTAATTTCTTATTGATGAAAGTTCATTTTTTCTGTAATAAATGGGAATGTTAGTCTGCTGCATGTGCATCTGAAGCAACTGACCAAGAGTTACGTGACTTCTTTCTTTATTTTTTTGGACTTACTTTATTTTTTGATTGTTCTGGTTCGAGAATAAGTTACTTATGGCTGCAGTTCCTGAAAAACTTAGATGAAGTCGACAAATAGGCATGTGGTGCTGCTATACTCGCATACTTGTACAATCAACTTTACCGTGCGAGTAAGGGTACGAAAACCGTCAGGGGTTTTTTGCTATTTATTCAGGTATTTATTTATTACATATTTAGTACTTGTAGACTAAGGTCGTTGAAGGTTGTAGTCTTACTAATATATTGTTTTTGTAGGCTTGGATGTGGGAGCATATTGTTGCCTTGCGTCCTCAGTGTGGCCCTGCGGTTTGTGGTTTTCTTAAGATTGGCTAATGGGCTTCAATAAATGTCAAGCAGGAAAATGCTCAATTCATTTTAGATGGACTGCAATTAAATGAGGAAAATAGTTTAAAATTATTATAATGTTTAGCATTCTTAAGTAATCATCGCTTTAAGATTTTGTCTTCCTTAGTACAAATCGTTATCTCCTTAGCATCTAATTTTTATTAGCGTAAATCATTATAATGTTTATCATTCTTAAGTAATCATCGCTTTAGGATTTTGTATTCCTTAGTACAAATTGTTATCGCTTTAGCATCTAACTTTCATTAGCGTAAATCATTATAATGTTTAGCATTCCTAAGTAATCATCGCTTTAGGATTTTGTCTTCCTTAGTACAAATCGTTATCTCCTTAACATCTAACTTTCATTAGCGTAAATCATTATAATGTTTAACATTCTTAAGTAATCATCGCTTTAGGATTTTGTCTTCCTTAGTACAAATCGTTATCTCCTTAGCATCTAACTTTCATTAGTGTAAATCGTTATAATGTTTACCATTCTTAAGTAATCATCGCTTTAAGATTTTGTCTTCTTTACAAATCGTTATCTTCTTAGCATTTAATTTTTATTAGCATAAATCATTATAATGTTTAGCATTCTTAAGTAATCATATCTTTAGGATTTTGTCTTTCTTAGTACAAATCGTTATCTCCTTAGCATTTAACTTGCATTAGCGTAAATCATTATAATGTTTAGCATTCTTAAGTAATCATCACTTTAGGATGTTGTCTTCCTTAGTATAAATTGTTATCGTATTCAAAATTTTGCATGAATAATTATGTCTATATCTAAACCACAATCTCGATTGTACAGGTTGTCTGGAGACCATATGGAGATGGGGAGGACGAGGACGAAGAGGTTGTTGTTGTGACTGCAAGACTGTCTATCTGCGATATTTGGCTCTTTAGCAAATGTAAAGCTGAGTTGCAGCATGGTAGTCGAGTACTCCTACAAGCTGGCTTGGGACAATCAGTACCACAAGTGCATGTGCTATTGAGAAGGAAGATGAATAGTGGTGAGGCCAGAAACATGAATTGGCATGAACGCTTCAGGAAACAATTCGATAGCTGGAATAAATGAGGTATTCGTGCTATATCATATGATTATAAAGAACAATAATATGACCCTAACTATTTTAAACAATATTGGCAACCCATGTATCTAAATTGATAAATTGAGGAGAAGCAACCTGAAAGTAAGGACACTCTTGTCCTCGATTATGTCGTCTTCCAGCATAGACGTAACGTCCATCGTGTCCCTTTGGCACTTCTTGTGATTCCCTCTATTGCAGTACACGATAAGGAGCAAACACAGCTTCTAAAGGAGAATGTATCATCCGACAAAAGGTTAGTGATGCTGGAGAGGGAGAATAAGGAGTTACGAAAGGACATGCAAAATTTAGAGAGATAAATTGGGTCACTAGTTGAGATGATTACCAGTGGGTTTAATAAGATCAAGGGAACGAAAAGACCACCGAATAAAGAGACCACCAAGGCAAAGAAAGAGACGATTTATATGTCCATCTGAGTCATCAAGTGCCAGTGAATAAACATATGTGATTTGTGTATCCCGATAATTCTATGTTGTAATTCTATCATTCTTTGTTGTAATTATATAATTTTTTTCTTAATAAGTGTAACACATAAGTGCCACTAAAAAATTGATAAGAATACATAAACTTAGGTTTGTAATTATATAATTCTTTCATGATTTGTACTTACGTTTGCTAAATCGTATAGCAATCACTGGCTTAGGATTTATTATGTATCGCAATTTCTGTGATAGCGATTACTCTGTATAGCGATTATGAAGTTACCATGATTTGTACTTACATTTGCTAAATCATATAATGATTACTAGTTTTGAATTTATTATTTATAGCGATTCTTGTAATAGTGATTACTCAGTATAGTGATTGTGAAGTTAGCATGATTTGTACTTACGTTTGCTAAATCGTATAGCGATTACTGGTTTAGGGTTTATTATTTATAGTATTTTCTGTGATAGTGATTACTTAGTATAACGATTATGAAGTTAGCATGATTTGTACTTACGTTTGCTAATTCGTATAGCGATTACTGGTTTAAGGTTTATTATTTATAGTGTTTCCTGTGATAGTGATTACTTAGTATAACGATTACTCAGTATAGCGATTATGTAGTTACCATGATTTGTACTTATATTTGCTAAATCGTATAGCGATTACTAGTTTACGATTTACTAATTATAATATTTCCTATGATAGCGATTACTTAGTATAGTGATTAATAGGTATAACGATTATGAAGTTACCACAATATATACTTATGTTTGCTAAATCATATAGCGATTACTAGTTTTGAGTTTATTATGTATAACGATTCTTGTAATAGCGATTACTAGGTATAGCGATTATGAAGTTACCATGATTTGTACGTAGGTTTGCTCAACCGTTAAGTGATTACTGGTTTAGGGTTTATTATTTGTAGCATTTCCTTTAAGTGCAAGGAATGTCACATAAGATTAGTTTAGGGTCTAGAGTTTAGGTAAACGTCATCTGGCACACTACTGATGTTATGCAACGTGTCATTCATTTACATGTACTAACATCGTTTTGATGATACTAGCAAATGAAACGACGTCTTTTAATTAATGTGAAATGTAATTTATTTATTTATTATAATCTTTGGGCATGATTTTTGAAAATGGGTGGGACGTGAAATGACATGAAATGAAATGTCACTTAACTTCGGTAGTGTGTTCCGTAAGGAACACAAGACGTTTCCTTTAAGAGCAAGGAACGTGTGACGTTTCATTTTTCTGTTTCGTGAGCAACGAATAGAAAAACCGATGTTTCAGTTAACCACCGTCGTCACAAAAACTATATCGATGTCGAAGAAGGTTGCTGAAATTTAGTCGACCGTCCACAAAAAAGGGTACCTTCGATTCCTTTAACTTGCTTCATCTTTTTTATGCCATTTACAGTTCACGTATATGCAATAGTTCCTTTACTAAATATTCAGTTAATTTCAGTGCAACATCCACAAAACAAGGTGCCAGAAAACTCAACAAAGTGCTCGAAGAGAACATCGACCAGATGCAAGATAAATCTGCAGAAGGACACACTATCAATAATTTTGTATGTATGAAACCACTATCAGTTATACATTTATGTATGTCATGGTCATGTATATTAACAAGTGCATATTTGTTGTAAACAGACCATACACGATTTTATCATGTATATTCAAAGCAAAGGATTATCCATGCCGGTCGGCGTCTTCACCCCTTATTTTATGGTATATCGGTTATCTTATATGTTTATTTTTTTTATTTACTAATGTACCTGCATGTTTTAAACTTACTATTATTATTGTTTCGTTCAATAGAGTATCGTCCGTCGAATGCCATATGCGGCAGAATTTCTAGATGGACTACAATACTGGGGTGACGATGACCAAATGATAGACTTTTTGTCAAGTGAAAAGGTTTGTGACCATATCGATTTTTAAGATATTAAATCTATTTAAGATCTTGTTTTGATTCTTAATATCGATTTTTAAGCTATTAATAGGAATTTGCATATGGATTTAATATATTGTTTTGATTCTTAATATCGATTTCTATGTTGATTCTAAATATCGATTTAAGATGTTTTGATTTTTAATATCGATTTAAGATATTGTTTTGATTCTAAATATCGATTTTTAAGATATCAATACGAATTTTCAAATCGATTTAAGATATTGTTCTGAATCTTAATATTGATTTCTATGTTGATTCTTGATATCGATTTAAGATATTATTTTGATTCTTAATATCAATTTCTATGTTGATTCTTAATATCTATTTTAAGCTATCAATAGGAATTTACATATCGATTTAAGATATTGGTCTGATTCTTAATATCAATTTATATGTTGATTCCTAATATCGATTTAAGATATTGTTTTGATTTCTAATATCGATTTCTATGTTGATTCTTAATATTTATTTTAAGTTATCTATAGGAATTTACATATCGATTTAAGATATTGTTTTGATTCTTAATATCGATTTATATGCTGATTCTTAACATCGATTTTCAAATATTGATTCTTACATTGTGGCAATCGGAAAAGCATTGGGTCTTATACGTGTTGGATGTACAAAAACAAAAAATATGGTTATACAACTCCTTGGACTATAACATTGGTGTAGACTGTGACATTGTGCATTTGGTAATTTTCTATCTATAAGATTACGGTATCTTCTACCGTGGCCAGGAATTTACTTGCTTTTATATAAACCACAGGTTGGATTTTTTATAGACATGTTGGGTGTCAACATTGGCCCATGGAGGCTTCACGTCGTAGAAGATGCTCCTTTATAGAATAATGGCGTCGATTGTGGCATCTTTGTAATGAAGTATATTGAAGCAATATACTATGGACGAGTACCAGAATTCACCGCTGTATGTTGTACACTTAAACATGTTTTATTATCCTATATTATTGCTGACTACATTTCTATATTGGTCTAACTTTTATTTTTTTTCAGGATGATATTCCTGGATTCTGCACACAACTATGCAAAAAATTGATGGATTTTCTAATTGCAAAAGATACAAAACCCTAGAGTGCAAGATTACCTAGAAAGCAATGAAGGACGCGAGGCACCTAGAAGTAAGAGAAAGCCATTTTAAATGTATATATATTCTCAAGGATAATGTGAAGAGGGTTATATTCTACTGCTGAGAGATAGAGATAACAATTTTTTGTTCAACATTCAATTTCCTGAACATGACAATTTTTTTGTATATAGACATTTGTAACAAATTTTGTAGACTGTATATACAAATTTTGTAAGACTGTGTACAAAATTCATATTGATCCATAAACCAAAATTATACACCAGGTACACATGTGTTGAATACACAAATTACCACCTCAAGCACGCAAATCACAACAATGTCAATTCTGTAGGCACACATTTCAAATCATAATACAAATGTCTTGCAAATCAACATATTTTACAAATCGATATAATATTGCACAATATATTATAAATCAATTTTTAATATCGATTTATATTTTGATTCTTAATAACGATTTGTAAGGTATTAATAGGAATTTTCCTCTCGATTTTTATGATATTTTATCATCGATTTGTAGATATTGCTTCCTAACATGATGTATACTATAAATATATAGGATATTATATCAATTTTATTGAGATATTGTTTTATTTATTAATATCGATTTTTAATATATTATGCTGAATTTGTATATCGATTTGTAAGATATTATATATTTTCTAGTGTCGATTTGTGAGATATTATTCTATTTGTTAATATCGATTTGTAATGTATTATGTTGAATTACCGTATATCGATTTGTAAGATGTTATGTGTTTTCTAGTGTCGATTTGTGAGATATTGTTTTGTTTCTTAATATCGATTTATAATATATTATGTTGAATTGTTGTATATCGATTTGTAAGATATTATGTGTTTCCTAGTATCGATTTGTGAGATATTGTTTTGATTGTTAATATCGATTTGTAATATATTATGCTGAATTGTCATATATCAATTTGGAAGATATTATGCTAAATTGCCGTATATCGATTTGTAAGTTATCAAGCCAAAGAGAAGTGAAAATTCTTACCAACTTTCATAGAAATGGGAACTTCAGGGTCATTAATTGATGAAATAGGGAAAGGTTCATCAGCAGGTTCAATCTTTGGCTTCTTAATGTCAGACTGATTACTATTTTTGTCAGCACACTCTCTTTTTTTTTGAGCAAATGAATGAGGTAAAATCGCCTCCGCAACCCGCCTTTTTGAGAATGAAGCTTCCCGATATGACAAGCACAGAAGAGATGTTGATGGTGAACGTGGGGGCTCCTGCAATCTCACAGACTGCCTTCTTGGAGGCTCCTCAACAAGGGTCTCCTCGACAACGAGGCTTCATGGTACGGCAATCTTGGAGGAGAAGACTGAAATGGGGAAGATGGAGGCTCCTCCAATTTCAACTGCAACTGCCTTCTTGGTGGGGTTGGCTCCTCCAACATCGGTTTCTTTGACGTTGTTGGTGTGTCGCGATAAGACAACAACAGAACAGAGGGTGGAGAAGATGGGGGTTCTTTGATTCTTACCCGCGATCGTGTCAATGACACTTCGTATTCAAAATCATTACAAACTACAAAAACCACGTAGAAAAGGTTGACAATACACTACAAACTAAAAATCACGCAGATGAACAAATGCATTGAGCATACCATGTTCTAATTCACTATACCTCACATGCATTGTCATTGTCATCCTCCTTTTCACCTCCTTCCTGATCAACGGTTAGACACAATCAAAGCCCAAATAAAATCAAAACAATATCTTACAAACCAACACTAGAAAACACATAATATCTTATGCTATTTTGTTCGTTAATATCGAGTTGTAATATATTATGTTGAATTACCGTATCGATTTGTAAGATATTATGCTGAATTACCGTATATCGATTTGTAAGATATTATGTGTTTTCTAGTGTCGATTTGTGAGGTATTATAACTTCATAAATCATAAAAATACATAGTTACATGAAACTCACTGAGACGGCAAATCATATATCATGTGTTTTCTCGAAACAAGCAGGTTTGTAAGATTGTTTTGTTTGTTAATATTGATTTGTAATATATTATGTTGAATTGTCGTATATCGATTTATAAGATATTATGTATTTTCTAGTATCGATTTGTGAAATATTGTTTTGGTTGTTAATATTGATTTTTAATATATTATGTTGAATTGCCGTATATTGATTTGTAAGTTGTTATGTGTTTTCTAGTGTCGATTTGTGAGATATTGTTTTGTTTGTTAATATAGATTTGTAATATATTATGCTAAATTGCCGTATATTGATTTGTAAGATGTTATGTGTTTTCTAGTGTTGATTTGTGAGATATTATTTTGTTTGTTAATATCGATTTGTAATATATTATATTGAATTATAATATATTGATTTGTAAGATATTATGTATTTTTTAGTGTCGAGTGAGATATTGTTTTGTTTGTTAATATCGATTTATAATATATTATGTTGAATTATCATATATCGATTTATAAGATATTATGTTGAATTGTCGTATATCATTTTGTAAGATATTATGTGTGTTTCTAGTATCGATTTGTGAGATATTGTAACTTCATAAATCATAAAAACATATGGTTACACAAAACTCATCGAGACGATAAATCATATATTATGTGTTTTCTCTGAACAAGCAGGTTTGTGAGATGTTGTTTTGTTTGTTAATATCGATTTTTAATATATTATGTTGAATTGCCGTATATTGATTTGTAACATATTATGTGTTTTTGAGTGTCGATTTGTGAGATACTATTTTGGTTGTTAATATCGATTTGTAATATATTATGCTGAATTGCCGTATATCAATTAGTAAGATATTAAGTATTTTCTAGTGTCGATTTGTGAGATATTATTTTGTTTGTTAATATCAATTTGTAATATATTATGTTGAATTGTCGTATATCGATTTGTAAGATATTATGTGTTTTCTAGTGTCGATTTGTGAGATATTGTTTTATTTATTAATATCGATTTGTAATATACTATGCTGAATTGTCGTATATCGATTTATATGATATTATGTGTTTTCTAGTGTCGATTTGTGAGATATTGTTTTGTTTGTTAATGTCGATTTATAATATATTATGTTGAATTGTCGTATATCGATTTCTAAGATATTATGCTGAATTGCCGTATATCGATTTATAAGATATTATGTATTTTCTAGTGTCGATTTGTGAGATATTATAACTTCATAAATCATAAAAATACATGGTTACACGAAACTCACCGAGACAACAAATCATATATTATGTGTTTTCTCGGAATAAGCAGGTTTGTGAGATATTATTTTGTTTGTTAATATCGATTTGTAATATATTATGTTGAATTGTTGTATATCAATTTGTAACATATTATGTGTTTTCTAGTGTCGATTTGTGAGATATTGTTTTGTTTGTTAATATTGATTTATAATTTATTATGCTGAATTGTTGTATATAGATTTGTAAGATATTAAGTGTTTTCTAGTGTCGATTTTTATGAAATATTATTTTGTTTGTTAATATCGATTTGTAAGCTAGTATGTTGAAATGTTGTATATCGATTTATAATATATTGTGCTTAATTGCTATATATTGATTTGTAAGATATTATGTGTTTTCTAGTGTCGAGTTTTATAATAATTGTAGTATGATTTCTATTGTAGAATCACAACAAAGAATTATAGCATTACAATAAAGAATTATAGATTTACAGCAAAAAAATATAGAATTACAACAAAGAATTATCGATTTACCACAAAGAATTATAGAATTACAACAAAGAATTATAGAATTACAACAAAGAATTCTAGAATGCTAAACATTACAACGATTTACACTAATGAAAGTTAAATGCTATAATTATTTTATAGCTGAAGAATCCACACGTGATTCCTATGTTGCGTTGCTCACTTTTAAATCGAACTGGGCCTGTCATTAAACAGAACAATATCAGGACTACATTAAGTTCAACATGAAATGCAAACATCCTCCCAAAATTATTACATACCAAAAGACTTGTCAAACTCATGCCATCGTTCCACTCAGACAGGTCGGGGGGATTGCAGGTTCTAACGTTGTAATGCACGTCTGTAGGGTATTGTTGCATGTTAAAAATTACACAAGTTAGATATTGATAAGTTGTATATAATACAATTTACATGAGAAGCAATATACTGTATTACATATTTATCTATGCGAAGGGCTTGATTGCTTAGGGGTTGGTTGTTTCTTACATATTTTCTTGCAAATCAATTCCAATGCACCCTTTGTCCTCCGACGACTGCGATCAAAGGTTGGTTTTCTTTTGATACCCTTCGCTAGGTAAATATTTCTATCATAATCTACAAGGTTTACTCCTGACTTATCGAAGATGATGTTGATGCTTCAGCACAACTTATCATAAGGGTCATGGGAAGCGTGATTTTTACCTACGTTGTTCGATCTCATTTTCTTAGATTGGTCTTCATGAGTTGTAACTGACTCATGGTAAATTAACTATACTTTTTCAAGTAATTCTATTGACACTTTTCTCATACATACATAGGCTTCTTCGCTTTTCGATGCCAAATCTACAATATGCATAAGTGACCTATATAGTTGTTGGTAACGGGAGGCTATGTGGCACTTCTCATCAATACCAGATGGACTGACATTATTTGTATCCAGCAATTCAATTTTTGCTTGTCTCGTCCATTTTTGCATTATATATGACTCAAGTATTTTTTATATCTTCTCTTGATTAAGTGCCTTTAATGCATGATGACATAAAATACCTTTGAATTCAAGCATTTTGCACGTACATTCAACTGTTCCGTTGTCAACATTGTACGTAACATGTGCTTCTTTTCTTTTTGGTTGCTCTTCGCCCTTCTATACAACATGGTATTTGTGCATATTCTCATATTGCATACATCATTCTATGTTGCAATTCATGACCCGTATAACCTCCTTCTTAATCCATTCAAATGTAGTTAGTGTATACAGATCTGCAAGCCGCGTTAATATTTTTATGCCTAAAGTTACAGGGTGGGTGTTGAAGTATTTCACATCTCGCTCAAACTCATTCTGTCTAAGACCGTCTACAAATAATTCATATTGTTCCATGAAGCGAAACATTATTAAACATGAATACAAGATTTTTTTCAGTGTGACATGCATAGATTCAGCTCTTTGTGTGCTTATCATACCTGCACAAAAGTATTGTCTTTCATATGCCAATGCCCACTTCTCTTTGTCTGCATATAAATTTTGTAACCACACACCGTCTTCAAGGTCGTACATCTAAATCATTTGCTCCCAATCAGACAGAAAAGTGACCTCGTCCATGCTCTCAAGTACACACTTTCTAAACTTTTTATCAAACCCTGACTTCTGATTAAAAATATGTCCTATGTCCTTTGCTGCATTTTGAAAGATATGCCACAAATATAGGCGATGATGTGCATATGGCCATACATGAGACATTACAACCGCAATTGCATGATCACCATCTGTAAGTACAGCTCTAGGGTGCTTCTCATTCATTGCCTGTGTAAATACTCTGAACAACCACTCAAATGTTTTCTTGGTCTGGTCATACAAAAAAGCACCACCTAATATGCAACTCCGTGAGTGATGGTTCACTCCGATAAACTGCGTAAATGGCTATTATTCCACATTAATCTTCACTGTCGTATAAAAAATAATAACATCATTGAAGCATTTATAATCTACTCTTGACTTTGAATCTGCCTAAAACATATTGACAACATACCAATCTTCATCCAGTTGCATTGTACTAAAGAAACCAGGGTCATTGCTTGAATTTTTCTGTAGGTAATCAACTAAAGAACATATTTCTTTATTCTTCACGTTGTCTGACCTCTTCCTTCTCAAATGGTTTCTTAGATCCATATGTGTGAATGATACATTCTTGCAACCACCATCTATGTGCGCGCACAAATCATATGTCTTCCTTGTTGCAATGTCGACGCTATCAGCTATTTCAGCAATTGCAGCATGCACTTCAATTACTTTATGATGTAACTTTAACATAGAGGTCATAAATGAAGGGGCTAATTCATGGTTATGATCATTGATTAAAGTACGAACTATATATTTCCCATTCAGAAGTCTTCTTAACACCATTCTCGCTGAACAACCACATCTTGAATTTGACTTGCTTCTTGTTGAATTTTCACTTGACTTCTTTCAACCTTGCTTAGAACAAACATATGCCTTTCTCACCATGACACCATGTGCATTTTTTGCCCAAGAATACCTTCTAACACTGAAGCCAAGTTTTAAGGCATAATCATCGTAAAATTTGTATACAGCTTCCTCATTATTAAACTGCATTTCCTCTACAAGAATAGAGTCAAGTGTACTATCATGTAGGCTTGAGGTGCCTGCACCTTTGTCAAGTGCACTGTCATGATCGTGTACCTCATTATCGAATTGCATTTCGTCTGCTGGAATATCATTATCGAATTGCATTTTGTCTGCTGGAATATTCAAGTCTAGAGTGAATCTAATGTCTGCACCCTTCTTATCATGTGCATCATTAGTGCATATATTCACTTCTTCAGGTGCATCAATAGTATGGATGTCCATTGCTCCATGACTTTCTAGTGATTGAGACACATCATCTTCACTGCAACTAGTTGATATGCTCAACACTGTCATGAGAAAAATATCAATTTGCATTAGCCAGCGCATACGTTTACTATGATTTATTCAAGATGCATATAACAATGGCTACCGATTAGTTAAGCAAGTCAAAAAAACGATTGAATGAATCATAGTATCAAAGCAACAACATAATAACTTATAATTAGATAATAACAAAAAAAACCATATCTCACAAATCGACACTAGAAAACACATAATATCTTACAAATCGATATATGACAATTTAGCATAATATATTACAAATCGGTATACGACAATTCAGCATAATATCCTATAAATCGATATACGACAATTCAACATAATATATTATAAATCGATATTAACAATCATTTACCATATCTCATAAATCGACACTAGAAAACACACAATATCTTACAAATCGATATATGACAATTCAACATAATATATTACAAATCGATATTAACAAACAAAATAATATCTCATAAATCGACACTGGAAAACACATAACATCTTACAAATTGATATACGAAAATTCAACATAATATATTAGAAATCGAGAATAACAACCAAAATGATATCTCATAAATCGACACTAGAAAATACATAATATCTTATAAATCGATATACAACAATTCAACATAATATAATATAAATCAATATTAACAAACAAAATAATATCTCACAATTTGACACTAGAAAACACGTAATATCTTCAAAATTGGTATACGATAATTCAACATAATATATTATAAATCGATATCAACAAACAAAACAATATCACCAAATCGACACTATAAAACACATAATATCTTACAAATTGACATACGGCAATTCAGCATAATATATTACAAATTGATATTAACAAACAAAACAATATCTCACAAATCGACACTAGAAAACACATAATATCTTACAAATCGATATACAACAATTCAGCATAATATATTACAAATCGATATTAACAAACAAAACAATATCTCACAAATTGACACTAGAAAATACATGATATCTCACAAATCGATATACTGCAATTCAACATAATATATTACAAATCGATATTAACAAACAAAACAATATCTCAAAAATTCATATATGTGTTACTACAACCGCGATTTGTGTTACATTGCATATACTGAGTGAATGGATGATACCAGTGGGGGTAGAGGCTCTTGCTCACATTTGTAACCAAGCATTCTTGTCAACAGATCCCAGCGTCTTACAAATATCTTCAAGTTTCCAACCGTCGAAATGATAAAATCTACCTGCAATAACAAAACAACACCTTAATGACACTCACGCTGACATACGTTCTTCAACAATAGCATGATGACATGGAAAGATACCACGCTTTAATGGCACTTGTTGGAATGTTTGTGCATTATTTCTTTTTTTCATACTGCCTAACGAAAACAAAGAAGAAGAGATGATTGTAAAAAGAGATGGCCGACAAATCCCTCTATGACGCACACCAATGATCGAACCAGTCGTTCGATTTATAGTTATCTCGATGAGTTTGGAACGAACCCGAGAATGTTTTCTATCTAACACAAGGCAGAAACGAGAAGGCGGCCATGTGTTGTAACACAAGCTAAAAACAAAGGCAGAGCATGCAAATCTATTTACGAGGAGCGGGAGGACATTTTCGTCCAACACATATCTATCTTATAAGAGGACATTTTCGTCAAAAGCATATCTACCTTTTTTATATGTTATTTTATCATAAAGTCATCGTGGGCAACATTGTCATATAAATTATTGTGGGTCCCAAGATATTCCTCCATACACACCGGAACACGCGAATTTATGTTTCGTGGCGAACACACAACACCCTCTCCCATGGGGGTAAGTAGATTTGCCTGAGAGCATATCAGGTCAGGGGTGCCCCAGACAGGAACTCCTCATGAACTCCTCATATGTCATTCATCTTCGGATGAACGACATCCAAAATGTCAAATTGGTGTAAAGTTGGATCTTGGATGTTGTTTGTCACTAGGATGAATTGCATCTAAGGTGTCATAGGCTGTGTCACTGCAGGGGGCGCCCCTAACTTGATTCGTGCCATTCTGACTGAACAGATTAGTTGAAGTTGGATATCTAGGGGTGTCAGCGGGTTGGGTTTGTATCAGATACCCAACCTGACCTGAACCCCAAATACCCAAGCATGGTCTTGTTAACTTATGTGAATATTGTGCAGGAGAAACCTGTCGATCAAGTCTGGGATATAAATTCCTTTTGAAAAATGATGGTATTGTCTTTGTAAAATAGTGCAATTTAAAAAATGTCTCACAATTTATCAAAATCTTTTCCATGCACAAAATTTTGATTCTTGACTTTTTAAGTCATTTTTACCTTTTGCACAAGCAAACCTGCTTATGTTCGTGCAATAGCTATGTATGCCATGCGAAGCACACATCTCAATAACAAAAAGATTCACATGAACATTTTATGAACATGATGAAATCAACATAAAGTATTTACGAACTTGGCTAAATAGAATCCTAACACAGAAGATTTGCGCATGAAATACGCAGACCTTTGAAGATTTGCAACTCTTATGCGAACCTTTTAGAATTTAAAAGTTCAAACTCAACATGTTTCTTTCCATACATTTGCAACAGTTGTGACATTCGCGCAGACGACAGGTAAACCTCTTTTAACTAAAAACTTGCTTAAAGTCAACTGGACTCAATTGCAGATATGTTAAACATTTTCATATTCAACATGTAATTTGCAAATACTCTGACGAGGCTTTTGCAAATCTCCTTACTTCATAGTAACATTTGCAAACCTTTGTATGCGTATTAAATGCGAGTCTTCATATTTAAAAAAGTTTTTTTTTGCATTTGAGGTTCATTTTTATACAAAAACAGGGTTTTTTTATGAGGGTTTTGTGGTCCCAAACCTATTTTTCCAAGCAAATTCTTTTGGCAAGGTATCAATTTTCTTACCTATCTCCATCATATAGTGGTACATTATCGATGGTAAGTTTTTAGCGTCTAGCACATCATCAATAAAAAGATTCTTTGGTAAGAACAATTTTCACTCATTGTAACAATTGAATCAGTTATTTTGTTAAACAATTGCATGATTGTCAAGTTATGTTTGCATATTCAATTGTTTGTTTCATTTTTTTTATTCAATTTCATGTGAGTCTCTTTTGCTCGCTTTTTTTATTTAATTTGTTATGTCTCTATCCTTGAATTTGATTGTTTATCTTGTATTATAAGGATATTTAGAAAACAATTGCATGATTTTGAAGATATTTTTGTATTTTCAATGACTTATTTCAATTTTTTTGTAATTTAATTTCATGTGATTCTACTTTGCCTACTTGTTTACCTGTATCCTTGAATTTGGTTGTATAAAGATTATTCATCATTTATTATAAAGATAACGAGTGAAAAAATTGTTATGGAGACATCAACACCTATTGATGAATCAAAGGAAGAGGTAGAATATGTACATAATACCAAAAGTTCGTTTGAATTTTCTCTCTCTACTATAAACCTTATGTAATATATTGATGTTGCTATCTCATGAATTCTATTTTTTTCAGATACAATACCCACTAGCTAATCTTTTATACTATGCAATATGGTAGAGGCTTAATACATAGATAGATATGAAACCTACTCCATGGGCAAGAACATGAATTAAATCATAAAAAATATAGCATTAGTAAGATGAGGCTGAGATCGTTGCGATCAAATAATAAGCCTAAGATATATTCACTGAGAAATGAGCTTTTAGTAAAAAAAAGTTTCTTGCTGCAAAAAAAGGTTTATGTGTTAATATCCATAATCATGTCTCCCATCCAAAAAACATATAAAGAGGGGGATGTTCGCGAACAATCGGTGGTTAAGAAGTGTAAGGAACCATTGACATGTGGAGAATGTAGAAAATGGAGAAAGAGATGGTTGATATCGTGAGGATGGAGAGGGTAGAGGAGGAACCTCAACAAGGAGAGGATGACAAGGCTAAGCTAGAGGAGAGTGTGAAAAAAAGAGAAGATCTACCTAAAGTAAATAAAAAAGTCAATGTTGAGGTAGAGAGTGAGGTTGTTGATGGTGAGAGAACAAAAGATGAACCTCAGCAAAGAAAAGAGGCAAAGCCTGAGGTGGAGAGTGTGGTTGGTGAGAGGGTAGAGAAAGATCCTTAGCAAAAGGAGGAGGCTGAGGTAGAGAAGATGGTGAAGAGGGAGGAAGTCCATGCTCTCAGACAAAAGTTGCTACAAGCCATAAGGTGTAGTTCTGGTGAATAGGTACTTGTTTAATTTGTCGGTGTAGGCAATAGTGAAGCTTGTTTGTAAGATTTTGTAATCAATTTTAGTGTTATATTCAATAATTAAGTTATGATATATGATTGTGTATAAAGCATGTTTGTAAGATAATCAGTTTGAATATTGTAATTCATGATCATGTATTCAATGTGTATGCAATAGTGGATCAATATTTTATTAATGTATGCAATTATAACTAGTGAAAAAAAACGAATCAATTTTAGTGTTATATATTTAATGATTAAATTATGATATGTGATGGTGTGTGAAACATGTTTATAAGATAACCAGTTTGAATATTATAATTTATGATTATGTATTCAATTATTGATGTGTATGCAATAGTAAATCAATATTTTATAGATGTGTGCAGTTGTAACTAGTAAACTAAAATGAATCAATTTTAGTGTTATATATTCAATTTCTAAAATATGATATGTGAGTGTGTATGAAACATGTTTGTAGTTTAAATATTGTAATTCATGGTCATGTATTTAATTATTGATGTGTATGCAATAGTTGATCAATATTTTATTGATGTGTGTAATTGTAATTAATAAACTAAAATAAATTAACTTTAGTCATTTGTTTGTCATGAAGTTCTTTAGCATCACGATTTGATTGTATCATCAATAACATTCATCTTATAGTCAATAATTTAGGTTGTCTTATTTGATCCACAAAGGTTAGCAAGTTGATCTTATGACAAGATTTTTTTTGACAAAATTTTATATAATCTTTTGTTGATTTTATCCAATTTGATTTTTTTTTATAATGCATAGATAATTGTCATAACTTTTGCAAAAAATGTTATTGTGACCCAATTTTTTTTAAAAATATGACTTTGTTTTACTGCATTTTGTCTTGCTTGTTTTATCTTGAGACTGATGGTTGGTTGTCAGTAAGACCTCCCACCTTTAACGATTACTGATTACATCGAAGAGACCCTCATGTAAAATAAGGTTTCTGCTTTGTCTTGAGACTGATGGTTGGTCGTCAGCAAGACCCTCATGCCTTGAACAATTGATCATTAAGCTAGAGAGTGAAGAACGTCTGAAAATGCATTTTGTTGACAAAATTATTTTTTATCAAAGATAACATTATCGACTTCAAACAAACTAATCTAATGTATCTTTTGCATTGCTTTTTCAAAAAGTTCAACTTTCACAAGTCAAAAATTTCATCTTAATAACTTGCTTCATGGTCACCTTGATCAACATGAGTCAAATAAAAATATTTTATCATACATCATTATGTCATGTCATATGCATTTTTCTGCATGTTACTAGCCAATTTTCTTGCAACTAACATAGTTCTTAGGAATACAATTGTCCCATGAGGTAAGCCTACTCAATTTTATCTTAGGATCCTCATATAAGGTTGTCCCAAAAATTGATGAAGCAATTTGATACTCATTTGACAAGTACATTAATTATCTTTATCTCCAAACATGTTTGGATTTAAAGTATCTTTGTCATATCCTAATGTCTTTGTCATAAAAGTTTGCCTTTTCAAGAAGTCTTTATCTTTTAAAAAAAAAAACTTATCATTCACCTTTTGTGCATTCTTACACGACAAGGTACTTGTTTCGTCTTTCGTCTGACCTTACTTAGCAATGACTTCCTGCTTATCATACCAACTTCAAGGAAAATCTCTTGTATGAAATAAGGCAATGACTTAGTCTTTGGTCAAACCTTGTTTAACAAGACCTCTCTATCTATATAGACATGCATCGTAGAGAGACTTGTGTTGAGTTATATACATGCCTTTAGCTATAACCCGCACTGCCAATCATCAACGTCTTTTTTTTAAAGTTCAATAACAAAGTTAATATTTTTGACTTTCAAAATTGATGCGTCTATTTTTTTATTATCAACAGAGTTTTACATGCTTGACAATAAATAAGGGCATCTGTAGAAACTCTAATTTTGACGGTCATTTTATGTCACGAGCCACACACCAAAATTCAGTATTTTTGATTGATTTTAAAGTTATTCAAAATTTATCTTTATTTTTTACCTCCAAAATGACATCTTCAAGATTTTGTCCAACAAATCAATTAAACTAGAGTATCTTAATTTTAAAACAAGAAAAAATCATATCAATATGACATCAAAGTCAAAAGTTATGACTAAAATAAAGTGACTTGTTCCAGTAAAAATTATGCTTTTAAGAAAGCTTACTTTGAGTTATTTTTTACTAAAAAATGTAGAATTTAAATTTTTATTTAAAAGATTAATTAAAGTTAAAGATGTTAATTTTTCAACGCATTAAACCTTGCCTCAATCTAACATCCCAATACGAAGTTATGGCCAAAATAAGTTAACCTATTATAATGGATCCAAAGTATGACCCAATTTGAAACGTGAAATCTGAAATTCCTATATTCAATCAATAGAAAACTTTTAAAGACCTTATCTACACTCATAGATTCTTATTTTCTTAGAAAACCCTAAAAACCACCTATAAGCTTAACCCCTTCTCTTAGACATAAACCTTCCTAATATCTTAAGGATTGTTCTCACTTAGCCCTTATGCTAGGTAAGTCAAACCAATAGGATTCAACCTAGAAATTAAGAACCAATAAAAAAAGAAACCTTAAAATGCCCAACCAATAGGATCTCGCCGCATCATCAAAAGCCAAATATGGATCTTTGGATCTAGAATTCATGAAATTATGATTCAAACTTGATAGAAAAACTTTAAATAGGGACCCCTTTCCCTAGTTAAGTATCTAAAAACTAAGTAAAAAAACTTTGTTGTACCTGCAGCTCAACTTAGCAACATAGAGTCCAGCACCCAAACTCTGCTCATGTGAGTCTAGCCCTGCTGAGCCCACCTAACCTACTATAGGTCTAGATCCCCTATCTCACTTAGTTTTCCAAAGACCGTGCCTAATTGGAATGTTGTTAGTCTCTATGTGCTCATTATTGTTATAGGAAATGACTACTTGAGTCAAAGGTGAGATTCAGTTTTTCTACACTTTTTATTATATTTATTTTATTATAAAAAGTATGATTTTTTTCTAACTTTTTGCATATTTGTTCGTGTTTTCATATTTTTTTAGCCTTAGTGGTGGCTCACACCATAAAACTTGTTTATTTTATAGGACCCACGTATGAGGTATGACTACTCGCAAGCTAAAAAGTCCAACATTGAAGATTTCGAGTTTTTGGTGTGACTAATCCATGCTCGGCAAAGGAAGAAAGATGCACAACTTGAAAAACAAACCCACAACTCTCTCATCTTATATTCAGATCCGGTCGATCCAAAAAATAAAATCTTTTTTTTATTTTTCAAAATTAGAGGATCCATAGGAACATCCAAATAAGGAAGGATCCATTTGGACTAGTAGGTTAGCTCAATGCAAATCAGGCAAAAACTGAACTTGCATCACAGACCCTACACAAGATTTATTTGTACTTTGTCTTGGACTTTATATAGTATTAGGCTTTTCAAATTGACTCAATATGTTGGATACTGATTCAGCGATTTAGACCAAATATTGATTTATATTTAGGAAGTTACATACTCTGTATAACTATGTGGGTTAGGTATGATAGGGGTTTGGGTGCATATTTCTTGTTTGGCTCAGTTTAGATGCATACTACATAGAACTATTTGGGTTGGTAATGAAAATGGATTGGATATAAAAACTGATCAGTATAAATTGGATCCATTTTGCACTGCTATCCAGTGTATATACATTTAGCAGGACATATATACATAGGTTTTGCAAAAGAGAGAGAGAGAGAGAGAGAGAGAGAGAGAGAGAGAGAGAGAGAGAGAGAGAGAGAGAGAGAGTTTATGAATGAACCAAAATAACCGTTGGATCAGGGGTGATTCATTGGCTAATGGCATATCGAACCACCATATAATCTCCCCCCCCCCCCCCCCTCTCATTCGCAAAAACCTAAATGTATATATGTATAGCTAAATGTATTGACTGGATAGTGATGCAAATGGATCCAATTTATACTGATCCATTTTTTATATCCCATCCATTTTCATTACCAACCTAAATAGTTCTATATAGTATATATCTGAAATGACCCAATACCAAAAAAAGAAATGTGCACCCAAACCCCTATCATACCTGGCTCATTTTCATACCTGACCCACATAGTTATACAGAGTATGTACCTGCCTAATATAAATCAATATTTGGTCTAAATCGTAAATTCAGTATCTAACATATTTAGTCAACTTGAAAAGCCTAATGAAGTCCAAGACAAAGTAGGGTCTGAGCTACATGTACAGTTTTTGCCTGATTTGCATTGAGCTAGCGTACTAGCCCAAATGGACCCTTCCTTATTTGGATATGTCCCATAACTGTATCTTTCAATATGTATGCTTCCATCTGCAGTAAGTCTTAATGACATTAAGCATAGATATTCAGGTGTCTTGATTTGCTTCGAGTAGAGGTTCTACATAAGATTAGACTGGTTTGAACCCATTCAGTTTTGCACCCGAACCTGTTGACCCATATGGGTTTATAAATTTTAGCCATACCCATGTCCACACATGATCCCAAACTCAAATTGGTTGGTGCTCTCAGGTCTAATTTTCAAACCTGATTAATTAGTGGGTCAATTTATGATCCAACTTATTTGGACTTGATCCAGTTCGCACTCAAATCCGTTATCACATATGTGTCTATGATTTTTAGTTATACAAGATTCTACCTAAAACCGTACCATATCGTTGGTCATTGGATCATCCTTGATCCAATGGCTGTTCTTGTTCCATTTATAAAGATGCCCAGCCTGGATGACTTACCTCCCAACGAGGCTAGGGGGTGCTTTACCTCGGGTTCAGTTTGCATACCCGACTTATCCCGGATCCAGTGAATCTAACTGAGTCACTGTCTCTAACTCAGGGACGTATTAAATTCGGGTCGGTTCGGTCCGTCACTAAGTCTAAAGATCCGACCAGTTCTGTAATTTTGTGGCCAGATCCACCAAGGAGTCCAACACTTTCTGACTATGGGCGCTAACTAACGTACGCGAACCGCGTTTCGGAGGGAGACGTGCCACGTTGGTCGTTGGGTTGCAGTGAGAGGCCCGAAGTGATGGTGGGTCCCCGAGGGCGACCGGTTTAACCGGTCACCAAGGCCGACGGTCGTCGCCTCCGAGGAGATTGAATTGAAGCAGAGCCAGAGGAGACTCTGATTAGAACGATTCCAGGAAAAAAAATACAAAGAAAAAAGAAAAGAAAAGTAAAACTTCGCCACCATAGTCCATCCATGGCGTCGCTGGAGTGAAAACTCATCCTTCTGAGACAAACCCTAACCCTAATTGCGGGTTTCTCTCTCTATCTCTCTCTCTGGGCCTAAGTTTTAGTTTTTTGGGGGGTTAGGGTTTCTGTTGTTGCAGGTAGGGAGGGATTTGGATGAGAAGTGAGGTGGGGCTTCTTCAGGGCATGGGGACGTCGTCTGGCGCAAGCTTCCAGCATCAGATGCCGCCCCTCCGGCGGCCCAGCGGCCTGCAGACCTCTCTCTCGCTCGCCTCCTCCGACGCCTGCTCCACTGATACGCCGGCTCCGGCCTCCAACTCCGATCCCGGCCATGATTCTCCGACGGAGAGCGCAAGCTCGCGGGAGACGTGGTCTGCGCACAACAGCCGGGGCGAGCCTATCGCTGCCGGCGGCGGCGGCGGCATGGACCTCTCCTCTGGTGGGAAGCGGGCGTCCGGGAAGAAGGAGAAGGAAGGTGGTGAGGAGGAGAGTGACTACCGCGCTGCTGACCAGGCGGTCGTCCAGCGGGTGGAGAACTCCGACCGGATTTCGCTCCGGGAGGTTGCCCGGGAGCGCGTGGAGGCGGTGGCGGAGCGGATGCAGGACATGCCGGAGGCCCTACTCGAGGGGCTTAAGGGCGAGCTCCGGTCGATCCTCGAGGGCACGGGCGGGCCGCAGCACCGGGAGGAGTTTCTCCTCCTGCAGAAGCTCGTCCAGGGGCGGCCAGACCTCACAGCAAAGTCGCTTGTTCGTGCTCACCGGGCACAATTGGAGATCCTAGTCGCGATCAACACGGGGATCCAGGCGTTCCTCCACCCCAACATCTGCCTTTCGCAGTCGTTCCTGATTGAGATATTCACCTACAAGCGGTGCCGCAACATTGCCTGCCAGAACACGCTCCCAGGCGACGACTGCGCCTGCGAGATCTGCACAACAAGGAACGGCTTCTGCAATGTCTGTATGTGTGTGATCTGTAGCAAGTTCGATTTCGAAGTGAACACTTGCAGGTGGATTGGGTGCGATTCATGCTCTCATTGGACGCATACCGATTGCGCCATCCGCGTGGGTCAGATAACCATGGGGCCATGCCGGAAGGGTGGGGCTGGGTCCTCGGAGATGTTGTTCAGGTGCCAAGCTTGTAACAGGACTTCGGAGTTGTTGGGGTGGGTGAAGGATGTCTTCCAGCATTGTGCACCGCAGTGGGATCGGGCTGCACTGATGAGGGAGCTTGATGCTGTGAGCCGGATCTTCAGGGGGAGCGAAGACCCAAAGGGACGGAAGCTGTTCTGGAAGTGTGAGGATCTTCTGGAAAAGTTGAAGAATGGGGTTGCAGAGTCTGTTGTATACAAAGTGTTGTTGCTCTTCTTTGAAGGTAATGCTTATCTCGATATCAGTTTTTCCTTAAATGTTTTCTCTAGCTTTTATCTGAAATATTTTTGGATTACTACATTGCTTGGACAGTGCTGCTAATTACATCAAAACCAATTCTGCAAATGTGAAATAGGAAGAAAGGAATTAGTGAGAAGATTAAAAAAAATGTGGAGTATGTGTTCTTTACTTCATGTTGATTTGTTGAAATGCAGCTGCTTAGTGTCCCTGCGATACCCATGTCATCGTCAACTGATGCAGCAGTGTCTCTTGAAAAATTTCTGCCCATGTGTTTATTGTTACCCGTGATGATGGATCTTTTGTAGTTTCTCTGTTTGTTGAAAGATCTTTATTGTTTTCTGTGTTTTCCTTTATCACAAACTTTTTTTAACATGATTGTAGTTTGATGTGTGATTTATAATTTCCCATTTAAAAGACAGGCTTTTGAGCTTGGTTTGTGGGTTTAAGATTTAAATGAGATGGACATTTTGATTGAGTTTGGGAAAAGAAAAAAAGAATGAAATTTGGTTGCTAATTACTTGGCCAATTATGCTGCTATCGTCATGACATTTTAAATGTCAGTGTCTAGCTGAAGGATGCCTGGAACTCTGGATCAATGTGTGTACTAGGCAAAAACCATCACAGCGTTACAAATGAGGGGAATGTCCATGGAAAAAGTGGTCAAATGGATTGAATAGGAAAAATTTGTTATTTGAAATATGTAAACTGGGAAAAAGCTATTTCAACCATGGGTTACCTTAATTAAAGATGAGCCCATAGTGATGCAAAAAGGGAGGTCAAGGGCATTTCCTAATCTCCTGTTTAAGCAGGAAATTGTTTAAACTCTTTAGATGCAATTATTGAAGGTTCAGAAAAGAAGAAATCCCTCTTATTTATTCTTCCCCAAATATTTCTTTTTATGATTTCTACCTGAGTCATTTTTTTTCTAGAATTTTTAAGCCTTCCATTAAAATTATTTAGCAGGATTTTAGGTCTAAAAAAAATTGAATATCTATGTCACATAGACACAACAACCGGGCAGCCGTACCCGTGTTGACACGGCCCGACATGGGTACTGGTACTGGACACAGCATGGATACGTGCTGGTCCGGATAGGGTCGAGTCCAATCTCAACTCAACCCAATTTTTTTTTGTTTGCCCTTGGTGAAAGACAGGAAGAAGAAGAGAAAGGAGGAAAAAGAGGAAGAGGAGGAAGAAGAAAAAGAAAAATGGGGAGAAGGAAGAAAAAAAAAGAAACATGAGGAAAAGGAAGAAGAAGATGAAAGAGAAAGAGGAAGAGGCGGAGAAGGAAGAAGGGGACAAAAAAGAAAGAGGAAGAGGAGAAGAAGGTAGAAGATGACGAAAGAGGAGGAGAAGGAAGAAGAGAGAGAGAGAGAGATTTTTATTAAAATGAAAATTTCATTCCCCTCCCCCTTATTTTTAAAAATTACAGTCACCTCCTCCCTTACAAACTTTTTCCTTCCTTTGCCCCTTTTTTTCAAAAAATTACAGTCACGCATACTTTTTTTAATTTTTTTAAAATGGACCTTATTATAGATCCAGACCCAAACTCTCTTTCTTTAATTTTTGATCCAGTCATATTTTTACACACACACACACACACACACACACATATATATATATATATATATATATATATATATATATATATATATATAAAATCGTGTTCCTGTACCCTCATTTTTTGAAATTGTCGTGTCGTACCCTCTGAACCCGTACCCATGTGACATAGCTGAGTACAAGCTGTCAAGTGCCAGTTTTCTAGTTTCATTTCTTCCCCTGTTTAAGAGGTAATATTGAGTTGGGTAGGTTTGAGCAATGTTGTTAGGCGCAAAAAGCGAGGCCCTTTGTGCCTTGAGGCGCATGGATATGGCGCAACAGCTATGAGGCATGCGCCTCACCTGATACAGGTCAAATGGGGGTCAAAGTCCCCATTTGACCCAGATTTTTGGAGCGAGAGGCGAGTGACCCCATTAGGTCTCTCAACTCTCACTCCTCTCGACTTTTTCTCTCTCTCTACATCTCGCCTCTCCCTCTCCCTCTCCCTCTCTCTTTGCATCTCGCCTCTCCCTCTTCGCATCTCGCAGTCTCTCTCGCTCTCCCTCTCCTTCCTCTCGTCTCTCGCTAAGAAGAAAAAGAAGAAGCCCTCCCTCTCTCTCTCTGCATCTTGACTGCGTCACTCTCGCCTCTCACTCTCACTCTCTCTGCATCTTGCCTCTCCCTCTTTGCATCTCTCTCTCTTTGGCCATCACTCTTGTCTCTCGTCTCTCTCTCTCTCTCTCTATGCCAAAAGGAAGAAGAAGAAGAAGACTGATTCTCTCTCTCTCTCTCTCTGCCGAAGAAGAAGAAGACTGACTCTCTCTCTACCGACAGGTACAATTAGCTGATTTTTTTTTATATTAGCCATGCTTTTTTTTTTGGCTTCTACCAACACAAGTAGTTTAGCCATAACTATTTGATGTTCAACAATTTTTTTGATGTTCAACATTTTTTCTAGCAGAATTTGATGTTCAACAATTTTTTTTGCTGTTGTGCTTTGAGTGCTGTCCACAAGTGTCATATCTGAATTCCTTGATTCTATAGGCCTATGAAATATTGGGCATCTGAATTTCCTGTTATCAGTTTTATTTTGTGATATCAGTGACTAACTATGATTTATACTTTATATTGTCTTTGAAAAGGAAAAAAGTAGTGGTGTTATATTCTCTTCAAGCTTTATCTGGCATGGTTTAGGTTGTGGGTTCTGTTTAGTACTGAGACCAGGAATTTTAATCTCATATTTGTTGGTATTTATTTGAGATTTTCTATTTCTTATTGGTTGTTGCTTCATCAATAAAGCATTTTTTTTTATTTTTTTGTATTTTTAGATATTTTTTAAAGGATTTTAAGTTTTCTTAAAAAAAATTGGGGCTTACACTTTACGCCTTGCTTCAGTTTTTTGGTGGAGCGCTATGCTACACCTCAACACATTTCACAACATTGGTTGTGGGCATTTTTAGAGTTGTGAACAAAGTTAATCCACCTTTGGAAAGTCAAGGGACTTGCCTTTCAGGAAGTTTATTTGAAGGATTCATAAGAAAGGAATTCTCATTTATGTACTTGATATAGAATGATTAATGTGAAAGTTTATGAAAAGCACACATTTGCAGGTGTTCTATCAAAATGCAAGCTTCTTGTGGTATTCTTTTTCTTTTTGGAAACAAATGTGTAGTAATACTTAAATTCCTCATGCTATGACATGGTGATTTGTCAAATTGTTGTCTGTCTATGGTGTCTCTCTGCATGCGCACATGTGTGGTTTTTTTGTTTTTTTCTCGTGTGGTGGGTGGGTGGCATAAATAACTCGCAAATGTTGGTTTAAGTGATTTGATTATGAAATGCTTGCATCTAACAAACACGAGTCATTGGAGTCTTCTTTGGACCAAAAAACAAGTCAAAAGAAGGGAGAGACACACGCATGCGCGTGCATGCACACACACACACACAGAGATCTTGATTTTTTTGGAAAACAGTGTTTTGGCTTTAGTACAACAAACATTGTTTGTTGGGCATAGTGACTATGTACAAGTATAATGTTAGTTAAAATCTGGTTATTCTTTTTGTCATGTTACATCTAAGACATGTTGAAGGCTTGAAGCGCTTGTGTGTATGTGTGCCTATGTCACATGGATACTTCACTTAGTTTGCATATCCCCTATGAACACAACATGACATTGGGACACACTAGTACACTTCATGGACATGGTCGAACCAGTGTGGGACACAATCAACATTGTGTCATTAGCTTTATCTACTTCGTTTTATGAGCTTGTTTACTTGTGGATGTAGTGGTTTTGATATAAGAGTGGTTTTTTTTTGTCATTAAATTTTGATGCCTTGTGGTGGACCATTGATTCTTTAAGTTCTTAAAAACATGCTTACACAACAGAATTGGATAATCCATGATATGATTCATATGTATAGGGCCTGATCCACAAAACATTATGCAAATGTGAAAAATTAAGTTGTTTGTACTAGATTATGCTTTAGCTGATTGTACCAATATTGTCCCATAAAAAGTGCCATCCTATCTAGTAAAAAGCCACGATTGCAGTTATTATTTGGTCAATCATGACCCTCTAGATGCCACATATCATAGTTTGTTTGCCAAAGAAACATGCTTTGAGTCTCTTTCTTTTGAATGTAAAACTATTTTGTTTTTCATCGTGACAGTTTGGTGCATTATAAGACATTGTTTTTAGGAGTCTTTTGAAAGCCTTCTAAACATCAATGGATCTTAATTTGATACATGTCTGTAACTAAAACAATAGAGATCATGTCTCATGGTCAGATTCTCAAAACATCCAATAGAGGCATTAAAATGTCAGTGGGGCTACTAGATGGTATGGTACTATAGAAGAACCAAAGCCTACAACCAATGGTATTTGTCATAGATTTTATCCACTTAATGGGACTTCCTGAATGTATTTTTCTTTTCTACCATGAAACATGTTTTGGATAGAGTTGTTTCAGCACAAAAACTCAATTTTTTTATTGTAAAGTCTTAGATGCATTGTGGGATGTTAACTTTTAGTGTTATTAAAAAACATGTGAAATATCACCTATTTGTTGTGTAAAAATATGATAATTTAGTAAATATAAAAAATATGGTCAGGGAAGTGTTATAATGCACACCCATTTGTGCGCTGTAGTATCATGCAAAAAAGATTCTGGGACAGATATGCTCCTCAAAATGTTTTTTTTGTAATTATATATATATATATATATATATATATATATATATATACATATAAGAGAGAGAGAGAGAGTAGTTCCAATCAGTTAACATCAATCTGAATATTTTGTTGAACAATTAGGCCCGCTTTACTATATGGTACGGAATGTTGGGCTGCCAAGAGACATCATATTCAAAAAATGAGTGTAGCTGAGATGCGTATGCTTAGATGGATGTGTGAAAATACGATAAAAGATAATATTCGAAACGAGGAGATACGTAAGAAGGTAGGCGTTGCATCCATTGAAAATAAGATGAGAGAGAATCGTTTACGGTGGTTTGGACATATTTGGTGAAGGCCTAATGATGCTCCAGTTAGAAGGATGGAGAAATGGGAAAATATATTAGATAAAAGAGGTCGGGGTAGGCTTAAGAAGACTTGGATGGAGATGATAGGAAAGGATATGAATGCTTTGAACCTCACCGAGGACATGACATTGGATAAAAATGATTGGAGGAGAAGGATTCATGTGGAAGACCCAGAATGATTTTCTTTTTTGGTTCATATCGTCGACCCCAATTGTTTTGGGATGAAGGCGTAGTTGTTGTTGTTGTTGAAAGCCACTAGATGAAATCTACTATAAATTTCTCATTTTAAGATATTTTAATGGGTTTTTTGTGTTGTAGTCATGTGGATCTACATTGTGAATTGTCACCTGGGTACGGGTACGGGTACGGGTACGGGTACAGCACGACAATTTCAAAAAATGAGGGTATGGGGACACAACTATATATATTGTATGGATCCAATGCAAGATCCACATATATGTAGGTCCAATCTAATACAATTTTTACTAAAAGGAGGATAAATTTTAATAAGAGAGGGAGTTGTGAGATGTCATTTTACATAAAGGAGGGGGTGTAAATAAAAAATTAATAAAGGGGGGTGTTCAAATTTTTTAAAAGGAATAAAACTCCTCCCACCGCCTCTCTC
Source organism: Nuphar pumila (assembly GCF_984573655.1). Taxonomy (NCBI): domain Eukaryota; kingdom Viridiplantae; phylum Streptophyta; class Magnoliopsida; order Nymphaeales; family Nymphaeaceae; genus Nuphar; species Nuphar pumila. The sequence goes on along the minus strand of NC_143261.1, from coordinate 83,117,151 downwards.
TCTCTCTCTCTCTAGGGGGGGTATGAAGAAGAAGATGAAAGGTCACAATATAAAAGGAGTTGTCTCCACGCTGTCTGAGCAACCAATGCGCAACATTATTAACGGTTCGACCACAAGTGTTGAGGACATGGGGCAGGGTGCCCACCAGTTGCTAAGTCGAGTCCTTATCCAAAGCTACCTTGGGTGCCGTACCCGTGTCGACATGTATCGACACGGGTACTGGCACCTGGATTTGCTGTGTTCTATACAACAACAACTACGCCTTCATCCCAAAACAATTGGGGTCAGCGATATGAACCAAAAAAGAAATTCATTTTGGGTCTTCCACATGAATCCTTTTCCTCCAATCATTTCTATCCAACGCCATGTCCTCGGTGAGGTTCAAAGCATTCATATCCTTTCCTATCATCTCCATCCAAGTCTTCCTAGGCCTACCCCGACCTCTTTTAACTAATATATTTTCCCATTTCTCCAACCTTCTAACTGGAGCATCATTAGGCCTTCGCCGAATATGTCCAAACCACCGTAAACGATTCTCTCGCATCTTATTTTCAATGGGTGCAACACCTACCTTCTTACGTATCTCTTCGTTCCGAATCTTATCTTTTATTGTATTTCCACACATCCATCTAAGCATCCGCATCTCAGCTACACTCATTTTTTGAATATGATGTCTCTTGGCAGCCCAACATTCCGTACCATATAGTAAAGCGGGTCTAATAGTCGTCCTATAAAACTTTCCCTTCAACCGCAATGGCATTCTACGATCGCACAGCACTCCAGTAGCACTTTTCCATTTCATCCACCCAACCTTTATCCTATGATTTACATCTCCATCAATTTCTCCATACTTTTGAATGATGGATCCCAAATATTTGAAATAATCATTCACCGGTATATCTTGCTCACCAAGCTTCACTACACTCCCATCACTACTTCGTTGCTTACTAAACCGACATTCCATATATTCAGTCTTACTCTTACTCAACTTAAAACCTCTAGCTTCCAATGTCTGTCTCCATAATTCTAACTTAGCATTAACTCCAGCTCTAGACTCATCAATCAAAACAATATCATCAGCAAACAACATACACCACGGTACATTTTCTTGAATTGATCTCGTAAGCTCATCCATCACTATCGCAAATAGGAAAGGGCTTAAAGCAGATCCTTGATGTAACCCAACCGTTATCGGAAAATTGGTTGTCACCCCTCCACAAGTGCGGACATTGGTTACTACTCCTTCATACATATCTTTAATTATACTAATGTACTTGAGAGAAACACCTTTCTTCATCATTGTCCACCAGAGAACGTCCCTAGGTACTCTATCGTATGCCTTCTCTAAATCAATAAAAACCATATGCAAATCTTTGTTCCTCTCTCTATATCTTTCAATAAGTTGTCTAAGAAGATGTATAGCTTCCATAGTTGATCTTCCAGGCATAAAACCAAATTGATTCTCCGATATCATGACAACCTTCCTCAACCTAGACTCAATCACCCATATTTTTTGGAATTGCTGTGTCGTACCCTCCGTACCCGCACCCATACCCAGGTGACATCGACCCAGAGTGAGCACCTCACACTCTTGGGAAGCCTTCTTCTTCCTCATCGGTGGGAGTGATTTTCAATATCACCTTATCCCAACCTTAATTGGAGCACCTTGATTCGAGTGTTTTGGGGTTGAAACTGAAAGTATATTTGAAACAGTTCTGGTTCCGACCTTGGGGTTCAGGGTAGTCCAGAGGAGACAAATGCAGCAGGGTTATGTGCTCATCGGTGCAGGGATTGCAGATGAAGCAAACACGGCCACAATTGTCGGCCAAGAACAACAAGCCATTGCGAACGTTGTAGGTGAAGATGCTGAACTTGGCGGAAGGGAAGGGTCTCTCTCTCTCTCTCTCTCTCTCTCTCTCCTCCTGCCGAGGGTGGGAAGGAGGAGGTGAGGTTTGACAGGAAAAAAAATGAAGAAAAACCAGAGTGTGTGTTGGGTCTTATTTGGATCCAACCCGACCCGACCCATAGTTGTGTCGACACAGGTACGTGGCCTGATTAGCCGTGTCCCGGTAACATAGATTGTGAAGGTGTGGGAATGAAAAGAAAGGAAAAAACCGAGATAATTGAAAATGAAAAGTAGAAGGCTGCAAGAGAAGGGGGAGTGTTTGGACATGGGCGTTGTGCTTATTAGACCTCCTATTCTGCGCACTACCTGTTAACCTATGTCACATGGATATGGATGCGTGTGTGGCATACAATATCAATATGCTTAGTAAGATATGATAATTTTCAAAAATTAGGACACAGGCATGACCATACACCTTAATTGTCAAAAGCACCGCATAAGTACCGCCTAGGCAGGCTAGGCACAAGACCACCACCTAGGCTTATAGGTCTAGGCGGTAGGGCCCTGTTTTTCGACCTATGCTGCCTAGGCCGTAGGAACATGGTTGTCATTTTTTTGTCTCTTTCCTTTCTTTTTTTCTTTTTCTTCTTCCTTCCGCCCCAAAACTTTATTTTTTTGTTCTCTCCTTTTCTTCTTCTTCTTTTGCTTTTTTTTTCTTCTTCCTTTCACCTTTCCACCACCTCTTTTTCTACTTCCTTTCACCTTTCCACTACCTCTTTTTCTTTCTCTTCTTCTTCTTCTTCTTCCTTTTTTCCTTTTTCCCCTTTTCCTTTTTTTTCCCTTATTTTTTCTTTTTTCCTCTTCTTCCTCCTCTCGACCCTCCACTCTTCTTTTTTTTCTTCCTTTTTGTTCTTTTTTCCTTCTTTTTTATTTTGATTGTTTACATGTATGCATGTGTTTTTGATACACATATAAAATCACTTTTTCAGTTATATATATATATATATATATATATATATATATATATATATATATATATATATATATATATGAGAACGGGGTTCATCCTGTCCTCTTTTTCTTTACGTCACCATCAAGATGCTCCAAATATCAAAGTTTTATGTGTTTTATGCTCAATTTGAGCCATTAGATTTGCTTATCGATGCTTATTTATTGAGAAACAAGCTTTGTTTCAAATTGATTCGATGTAAAAACGTGAACATTTTATCATGAAATTTTAGTACGATATCAACCGATGATTTTTTTACCTCTTTAAAATACATATCTGAGCATAAAGCTGCTTAATCAATTACATGTTCTCCATTCGGCAAGAATCATAAACACATCTAATAGTTTAGATCGATCATAAAACATCTAAAAACTATGATTTTTGGAGGGTCCTAACAATGACCTAACGAAACAGGGACATGATAATCCTCCCTCTCTCTCTCTCTATATATATATATATATATATATAGATAGATAGATAGATATATGTGTGTGTATGTATATAGAGTAATTGGATGGTGTGCCCCAAGTTTTGGTGCAATTTCATGAATTTTGCGACATGTTACACTGAATTACACACTTCATCCATAGTTATAATCATATGTTTGTTACTAAATTTAATTATTTATTGTAATATTTTTGCTTTTCGTGATGTTTTATTTTTTGTCCTGCTTAGGCCGACAAGTCTTGCCTAAGCCCCAATTAGTCCTTTTAGGGGTCTTCCGCCTAGGTTCCGACTAGCGCTTCACACACACATAGATGTGTGTATGTAAAACAACAATTTGAAATCACAACTAGGAACATCAAATAATGAAACTAAGTTAAAATTGAAACATAATGTAATTGATGACAAATTTTAAAAGAAAAATAACTCGAGTGAATATGAAATAAGTAAATAAGATCATACAAGAAAATAGATCAAGTTAATGACACAACGTTGACTGTGAAACTGGTTTGACTATGTTGATGAAGTGTCGTATTATGTCCGAGTGTTGTGTCTGTCGATACGGGATATGCGTGCCAAGTGAAGTGTCTGTGTGACGTAGCTGTTAACCTTAGTAGCTAAGGATATTGCACAACTTCTAACAAGCATGTGATGTGTATAATCATAAAAAAGGTTATACAAATATGACCAAAAAACTAAAACAGCTTTCTTATAAGCTTAACATTCTGAGGATGACAACCTATACCATGTACATATTGCAGTCCTGGTACAAGAGAGGAGTTTTGCATCTTACAGACATCACCACAGCATGTTTGTTACTAAGTAGAGCATGCAAAATGCATCTGTGGGGCTTTAATTACACAATAACACATTTAGGATATCAAATATTAGTCCACACATACATTGAAGAAGAGAAAAGACAAATTACAGCCAGAGGATGTTGTTAGCAGGTCTGCAGCATCCTTCAAATCAAGCAATTTGAATCTCTTATTTTCTCACCATGACATTTGCTGGACTATGTTTTTTGTCCTTTGTTTTTTTTTTCTTTTAATTTGTATTGATGTTATAGGGATCATATCTCTCCAATTGAATTTGAGATATTAGTTTGAGGATGATATTTTTTTGAGCAAAAATAATTGTTTATTTCTTCAGCATCATTGAAGATTTTTTAGACATACACCAAGATCTGAACAGTCACCATCTGTTGTCACTTGGAATGAAATATCACATTTTATTTCTGCAGAGCTAGAGATGGAAGGGGTGAAGAATCCTGAAGCTGAAGAGGCTGGACGGTTAATATCGCCACAGGTCGCTTGCAACCGAATAGCAGAAGTAGTGCAGGAGGCAGTGAAGAAAATGGAGATGGTGGCAGAAGAGAAGGAGCGGGCATACAAAAAAGCTCGAATGGCATTGGAAGCATGTGACAGGGAACTGGACGACAAAAGGAGGGAAGTTGCTGAGTTGCAGATGGAGAGGCAGAGGAAGAAGCAGCAAATAGAGGAACTTGAGACCATAATCAGGCTGAATCAGGCAGAGGCTGACATGTTTCAGATTAAAGCAACTGAGGCTAGGCGTGAAGCCGAGAGGCTGCAACAGATTGTGTTGGCCAAATCCGAGAAGGCAGAGGAAGAGTATGCTAGCAGTTATCTGCAGCAGCGACTTAACGAGGCAGAAGCAGAAAAGCGTTGCCTATTTGAAAAGATCAGACTTCAGGAATCCTCAAGACTGTCAGGTGGTGGTGATTCTTCTCAGATGCTGATGCTCGGTAAGATACAGGATCTGCTTAAGACAGTATACAACCTGCCGGCAAGCAAGGGAGAAGGGCAGAGTGCAGTGTCAGCAGACCATTGAACTTTTGGTTCTTGAAGAGTCTAGGTGAGTTAGATGTAGCAGTATTTTAAGCAGTGGGTACTTTGTTCTTGTCTCAGTTTGCATGAATCCTTGAGCAATTCTTCTTGGTAATTGGAGCTGAGATTGCTTCGTATCTTTGGGTTCAGAAAAATTGTCAGGCTTTAGTATTTGGCTTCTGTGGAATCCACTTACAGTTAATAAGCTCTTGTATATTTGCTAGTTTTTACATCAGTTGTCATGTTACGTGATATAGTTCTATGTTATTTTAAAGTAAGTAGCTGACATTTTCAAGAATTAATCCTGGAATTGTATGAAAAAGTTTATTAATGGTGAGGTGCTTTTGAAATAATTAGATTTAAGGACCGTGAAATATCCTCACTATTTCTGGAGTGAACTATTTGGGTTAGTTCTATTATAAACTTGAAGTGTGTTGTAATTGTTCTACGTGTCTATCATATTAATTCAATTGGACTTCCTAGATTTTGTGTTGCAGAGCGAACTTCATCTTCTGTTTAGGCAATTGAAGTTTGGAGTTCAAAATTTAGGAGCGGACTTCCTGGATTATGCAACACACATGTGCGGGATGATGTCAGTATCACTCAGTAAAAGCTAGTAACTGGGAAACCCAGAATCTGAAACCCACTTCGGTAGGCCCAATTTTCATTAATCCACAAACTAGTAGTGGAAAATAAAAATCTTTTAATTTGGATATACCCACTCATCCAGATAAACAAGATAGCGGGAAATCGCATTGTGGAGCGCGATGCATTTTCTCCGCGTATCCTCTTTATCAGTACAAGTGGGTGTATCCAAACAGGGCGTAACTGTATGTGAAATTTGAGATCGTTTTCTTGGTTCAAACTCTCGACAGCACGAGCCCAGGATTAGGAAACGAGATGAGCAGCTCGTGGATCATTTCATCTTGGCTGAGCTTCTCCAACGCTTGTTAACCCTCGTAAAATGAGCTTGGGTCACTGAGCCATGAGTTGCTCATTGAAGCATTGCGGGATGAGTGCTTAGCTAGGAGACTTGGCCCATGTAGGCTTGTAATCACACGCACAAGAGAAAATATTAGCTACTCTCTCTCTCTTGGCCTCACCTGCACGCATGTTATACCTTAGAGGTGGTAGGGCTTTCTGAGAAAGACCTGATTATAACAGGTAATAATTTATAAACATAAATAAACAAAGAACATAAATCGTAAAACTTGATTATAACTTCACCGAACCCACCTATGTCAACCCTCCACAGCAACTAGAGGTGGCAATCGGGTCGGGCCCTCCACAGCAACTAGAGGTGGCAATCGGGTCGGTGGGTCGGGTTAACGGGTTGGCGGGTCAGAATACCTCAACACAAACACGACCCATTTATTAAACGGGTCAGATGTGGCAAACATGAACACAACCCATTTATTAAACGGGTAACCCTACACGACACGGTTAACCCGTTTAATAATTGGGTCGGATCGACACAACACGATTACACGACACGGCGACCCGTTTATTAAACGGGTCGACCCGAGTAACCTGTCTAACCCGAATAACACAATTTGAAACACAAAAAAAAATACATATTATACTTTTTTCCTGCAAATCTCAATATGGAATTGTACTACCAACATTAACATAAAACTTCAACATAAAGTCATAAACATAAAGACAACATCAACATAATTGTCTTACAAGTTACAACCATGCTACAAACATATCCACCAAGTTGTCTTACAATCATCAAGATAAACATAAATAATTAAACGGGTTGACCCGCCCGCCTAACCCGTTTATTAAACAGGTCAAACAGGTTAGCGGGTTGGCATACCCCTAACACGAACACGACCCGTTTAATAAACGGGTTAGGCGGGTCGACCTGTTTACGACACGAACCCGCTTAAGCCAAACCCTAACCCAGCTAAGAAGCGGGTTGGCGGGTCGGGTTGGTGGGTCGGGTCAGATTTTGCCACCCTTAATAGCAACACAGTTTTGACCAGATTTATGGTTAGGCTGAACCAGTTGAACCTCCCAGAGGTCCACTTTTGTGCACACTCTATGGTGCTTAACATGGAATAGTAGTTTTATACTGGATGACCATACTCTGTGTAGGCTGCCATGGAAAGCCTTATGGCAGTACAACCGCAACACCACATTTAAGAATTCTTTGAATTTTTGGTGGTAAGATAGAAAAAAAAACAATGGAAAATGACTGTATTGTATCACAAATTTGACATATTTTCCCAAATGTCCCACAAATTTCAAAATTTACCCGTTGTCCAATTTTGCATGTTCCTGACTTTTTAGGACCTGATTAGACTAGAGTTTGGACTCCGAAAACTGGGTCCAAGTCTGATACCACCTGGGTCGGAACCAAACCTAACTCGTTGACACCCTTACCTTTAAGGCACCACCCCTCTATATAAGGACACACAAACTTAGGAAAATAGGAAAAATAGAGGAAAAACTTTGGTAGTTTTGAGTCAAATCCAACAATCGTCCGTATGAATCAAAACTATAGAACAGAACTCAAGAGGTTGTTTGCGAAGATCTAGTGCATAAATAAAAGTACCTTTTGGGTTTGAACCTCCACATTAGTATTACTTAGTCTTAGTATAACGCTAGCTTTGAATTGAGAATCCTAATTGACTTTTGTTAGAAAAGTCCTTATCTTATCTAATCATTTATTAGGATAAGGACCATCCAACCATTGGTTATGATAAAGGACTTATCCTATTCAGACGATTTCCCAATTGGAGATCACATCTGGATAGGATAACATCAAATGGAGAATAGGTAAGATTGATCTCCTTCCTTATTCTTTGAGATAATATCCTAACCGTCTCACATGGTTTTTTAATTCTATATCTTTTTTGTATTTTATAAAATGTATAATGTATCAAGCAAGTGAATAATATCAAAAAACATCTTTTTCTCCTTCCCTAGTCTATGCGCATTCTTTCATGGTATCAGAGCCGGAGCTAAAGCCAGATCTATTTTTTGTGTGTTTCAGAAGGAGTGCATCGTGCACAACAATCATATCAAATCAGTTTTTTCCTGCCGCATCGAGATTCAATCTACGAGAACTTGAGGCTCATCATTCATGGCTTCTAGCGATCAATTGCAGAAGGATGAAGATGCAACAGATTTTAATCCCTTCAATATACATCATTTCGATAATCTAGGAGTGTTTCTTGTATTATAAGTTCTTACAGGAGAAAATTATGCAATGTGGAAGCAGGTGATGTCTATGATACTTAGTACCAAGAATAAGATGGGCTTCGTTAATGACACCATCACGAAACCCGCGAACCCACCAAAAATGGTAGCCGCTTGGGAGAGGTGTAACAATATGGTCCTCTCTTAGATTCTCAATGCCATTCATAAAGATTTATAAAAATGTGTTATATATGCTCAAAGCGCTACCCAAGTATGGAAGGACCTGAAGGATCGGTTCTCTCAATCAGACGCTCCAAGGATCTATCAGATCCAACATCAAATAATCAACATGAAGCAAATACAATCATCAGTGACAGAATACTTCACAAAACTAAAGGGCCTATGGGACAAACTTGCTTCACACACCCTCCTTCCTGAATGCGCTTGCGGTGCCATGAAGATCATGCACGATCGTCAACAATTGGATCACTTTATCCAGTTTTTAATGGGATTGAATGACAATTATGACACAATTAGTAGTCAAGTCATTCTCATGCAACCGCCCCCAACTGTATCAAAGGATTATTCTCTAATAATGTAGGAAGAGCGATAGCATGCTATGCTTATCGTTCCTAATGCCGTTATTAAAACCTCTCTTGCCGTAATAGTCAAGACACAAGGAAAATCATGCCAAGGCCGGTCTCGACCGCACTGTGATCACTGCAGAAAAGTCGGTCACATCAAGGCTAATTTGATATTCAAATACAACATCTTCAAAGTGATAATGAAACTGATTTTTTTTCTAACATGCAGTCTTTCCTTCGTAATCAAGGGGTAGTACATCAACATAGTGGCATCTATACACCCTAACAAAATGGAGTGGTAGAACGCAAGCATCATGATGTCTTGAATATGATACATTGCCTATAGTTCAAAGGTAATCTTCCCATAATATTTTGGGGAGAATGCATTCTCACGTCTGCATATTTACTTAATCGAGTTCCTACTACAACCCTACTTGGTAAAACTCCTTATGAGGTTCTTTTTAGCAAAAATCCTAGTTACAAGCATTTACATGTATTCAAGTGTTTATGCTATGCTCACAACATTCATCATTCCCATAAGTTTGACACTTGTGCGAAACGATGCATGTTCATTGGATATCCTTATGGCCAAAATGCATATCGAGTATATGATCTTGACAATCAAACCATTTTCACAAGTAGGGATGTGATTTTTTATAAAAATATTTTTTCTTTTCGAAAAATACTTAATACACCAGAATATGATGGGGTGTAGTTTGACCTATACCAATTTCTGATGTATCTCAAGAACCCAATAGAGACCAAAATTTGTTAACTAACACCATGACCCCTCACCACAGTCCAACTTTAAATTCAAACAACATCGTGCTATCTGACCTTGCCCCTGCGCAAGACTCACCTCATGACCCAATCCAAGAGCTACATACCGATTCAGATCTGAACCCAAGGCCTTTGGCTAGGCCAAAATCTCAACTTGGGTATCTCATAGATTATAGATGCTACACCGTCGTACAAGCCCTTTTGTCCGGGATGGACACATCCAAAGAAACTCGGTATTCTCTCACTCATTTCTTGTCTTATGATAAATTTTTGGATTCTCACAAAACCTTCTTAGCAGCTATCACCCAAACCATTGAACCTAGATCTTTTCTTTAAGCGGTTCAAGATTTCAAGTGGAAAGATGCGATGTCAATTGAAATTAAGGCATTAGAAACTAATAACACTTGGACGTTTGTTCCCTTGCCTGTTGATAAAAAACCCATCTGCTGTAAATGGGTTTATAAAGTCAAATATCGTTCAGATGGATCCATCAAGAGATATAAAGCCGTCTTAGTCGCCAAAAGTTACACTCAGATTAAAGGGCTCGATTACAATGAGACTTTTGCACCAGTTGCTAAACTTGTCACTATATGATGCTTCCTAGCTCCTTCCACCATCTTTAAATGAGATATCTACCAATTTAATGTCAATAATGCATTCTTGCATGGTGATTTAGAGGAGGAAGTATATATGAGTCTTCCTCCAGGATTTTTGAGTCAGAAAAAGCCAAAAGTTTGTCACTTGAAGAAGTCTATTTATAGACTCAAGCAATCTTCACGCAATTGGTTTGCGAAGTTTTCACCATCCCTTAAAAATCTTGGTTTCACATAATCAAAGGCGGACTACTCATTGTTTTTCATAAACACCCAAGTTGGCCGCATGCTCATCCTTATTTATGTCGATGATATCATTATCGTCGGGGATGATATTGTGTATATTAAGAGCCTCAAAGCAACCTTAAACATTTTAGTCTGCATTAAGGATCTTGGAAAGGTAAAATATTTTATGGGACTTGAGATGGAACAATTCAAATTGGGTATTTTCATCTCTCAACAAAAATATCGTTTGGATATCCTCACTGATAGTGGTTATCTTGGAGAGAAACCGCTAGCTGCACCAATGGATCCATATACTAAACTCGACAATGAGCATGCCGATGTTCTACATGATGCCACCACATATCAACAACTTATTGGGCAACTTATTTATCTCACCATCACCAGACCCGACATCGTTTATTCAGTGCATATTCTCAACCAATTCATGAATCAACCCAAAGTCCCCCATATGCAAGCAACCCTCTCCGTGTTAAAATGATTTACATTTGACACTTGAAATATTCATGAATTAAACCAACATCAAGCCAACTTCATCAGATGAATCAACTTTTATAGACAAAGAGCTGATACTCTAATCATCCACAACTTTTGTTAACGCCAATTTTCCAATCTCTAACTTCACCTCTTCATCCTTAATCTTAGCTTTGCTGCTATCTACCAGCTCTTGCTCAACAGCAACACACTCACTAAACCGGTAACAACTTATAAGATGGTCATTTGTTATGCCAGCTACTTGCATGAATGTGTATATGACAATTGGCCCTACACTTCAAAAACCCCTTCTAACCATATCTTTGCTTATCACTTCTGCTTTTTAGGTTTTCACAAGCACCTGTCGAGGGTAACAGAAGCTACTCACAACTTAAAGGGATTCCTGACCAAGGTATACTCCTTTCTTATTCTTCGCATATTCATTTGACCGGTTACTATGATTCAGATTAGGTCTCCTGCCCGATGACCCGACGCTCCACTTCAGGCTATTTCATCCTCCTTGGAGAAAGTCTCATCTCATTAGCTGCTATATGTAGGGCATCTTGATTATCACAATACAACATCATGGGTTGTGAATGATGAATGACAAGATTAGTAAGTAGTAATTTTAGCCAGATTAACTCATAGCAAGCCAAGGCCATGGCCCGGTATGCTTCAACCAAAGATTGGGCAACTGTGGTCTGCTTCTTTATTTTCTATGAGATGTGACTAAACACATTGAGATTAACTGCCACATTATTCGTGACAAGATCTAGTGTGGTGACTTATGTACCCAGTTTGTTCCATCTGTTTTATAATGTGCAAATATCTTCACCAAACCACTGGCGCATGATCCCTTTAATCAGCTCAAGAGTAAGTTGGGGCTATTGAACCCACACACCCCACTTTAGAGGGAGTGTTAGAAAAGTCCTTATCCTATCTAGCCATTTGTTAGGATAAGGACCATCCACACATTGGTTATGATAAGGAAGGACTTCGATTTCCAAATAGAGATCACGTCTGAATAGGATAACATCAAATGGAGAATAGGTAAAGTTGATCTCCTTTCTTATTCTTTGAGATAATATCCTAACCGTCTCACACAATTTTCTAATTCTATATCTTCTCTGTGGTTAATCTTCTCTGTGGTTAATTCTATATCTTCTCTGTGCACTTGACATCAGGAATAAAAAAACATTAAGTGCTTAATCTAATCACTCAAAGACTTGTTCTTTCCATTGAACCACTAGTCATGGTTTGACCCTTATCACGTGATTGGGTTTCAATCAATGGTGATTACTTTTATAGACTTTAACCCCATTACCCTCGATGTCTTAAAGATGATATATCAAGAAAGTCTCTTTGTCAATGGACCCACTAAGTTTTGACAAGATTTCATGTATTCAATTGAGATTACTCTTTGCTTGAGTAAACTATTCACATAATTATGATTTAAACTAATATATTTAGATTTTTCATAATAAATATTACTTTTCATTTTATATATAACTGCTTGATTATAGCAACACATAGCTATTAGGGGTACTAGCTTATCTCCTAATGGTATTTTCAATAAGAGATTCTTTAGCCACTCAACTTTCATACTAGCTGATGCTAGTGCTATTAACTATACTTTTATTATAGAATGAGTTAACACAGTTTGCTTATTGGATCCACACTCAACTGCTCTAGATCTAAGGATAAATATCCAACCACTTGTGGATAATGACTTATTAGAATCAGAATTCTAGTTTGCATCATTGTACCCTTCAAGTACAGTAAGTTCATTCTCATAGAATATCCCATAATCTAGAGTTCTTCTCAAGTATTTCAGGACTATATATAGTATCCCAATGCCATTGTCCTAGATTACTAGTATATCAACTCAACTTGATCATGCTAAAGGCTATGTCTGGTCTAATTTCATTCATAGCATACATGATGCTGCCAATAATACTTGCATACTCTAATTAAGATATACTTCTTCCAATGTTAATCGACAACTTAACACTAGGATCAATTCGAGTAACAACATGCTTACAATCATAATGATTATATTTTCTTAAGATTTTCTCAATGTAGTAGGATTGGGTTAATGTATAATCATTCTCGTATCTAAACCCATATCTTTCATGCTAAATTTAAATAAAAGAAAACTTTTGATATTATTTATGCATTCTATATTATTACTCATGATTAGCATATCATGCACATAAAGATAAATAATTATAACATGACTATCTTCTATTTTGCTATATATGCATTTATCAAAGTCGTGAATTCTAAAACCATATAAAATGATTACTTCATCAAATTTCTCATACCATTATTTAGGTGATTGTTTCACACCATATAAGGACCTTAACAATTTACAAACCTTCTTTTCTTGACCTGGTGTTATATATCCTTGAGGTTATTCCATATAGTTTTTTTTCTCTAAGACATCATTCAAAAAAACAATTTTAACACCCATTTCAAGATTGTAAATCTATGCCAAAGCAACCATAGTTTTAATATATGCAATCCTACTTATAAGAGCATAAATGTCAAAATAATTAAGTTCAGGTTTTTGTTTAAAACCTTTAGCTACAAGTCTAGCTTTAAACTTTTTCATGAGTCATCAGTTCTTTTGAAAATCCATTTGCATCCCAAAAGGTTTAAAACTAGGAAGCAAATCAATCAAAATTTAGGTTTTATTTTTTATAATAGAATCTAATTCGCTCTTTATAGCTTCTTTACAAGAAGGAGCATGAGGAAATGTCATAGCTTCCAAAAAAGAAACATAGTCTCTATCTATCATGTAGAGATGAAAATCAAACCAAAATCTTTTGGTTTTCTTGATCTTTTACTTTTCGAATTTCAGAATTTTCAGGGGCACAAATTCTTTTTCTTAGATTATTTTAAATGACTTTTGGAGCTTTAAGTGATTTTAAAGTTAAATATTTTCTAAATTCGACATGGATAGATTCTAAAATCACTTTAGTTTCACTATCCATAAATCTATGTGTCTTACTATTTTGAGAATATCCAATGAAGACACATGTTCTGGTTTTTTTATCAAGTTTGGTTAATTTTGGTTCAGTAAATTTTATATAAGCAATACAATCCAAAACTTTTAAATAATTTAAATTTGGTTTTCTACCTTTTCAAAGTTCATATGATGTAGTGTTTAACTTAGAATATGGAACTATATCTAAGATATGACATGAACTAAGTAAAACATCCCCCCTGTAGATTATAATCTATACCAAAACTAATAAACATTGAATTAACCACATATATAAGAGTCCTACTCTTATGTTTAGCTACACCATTATGTTGAGAAGTATATGAACCAATATTTTGTCTATGTATTTCATGATTCTCATAAAATTCAATAAACTCATTTGAAAGATATTTACCATCTCTATCAGATCTAAAAGATTTTATTTTGTAATGAAAAATTTCAACTTCTCCTTTGAAGATCTTAATTTTTTTAAATGATTCATCTTTTATTTTCATGAGATAGACATAAACATATTTTAAGAAATCATCAGTAAAAGTTATAAAATAATTGTTACTCCCACAAGTTGGGAGTATTTTTCAAATCACATACATCACTATATATTAAGTCTAGTAGTTTGGAAGTTCTTTCAACACTTAGAAAAGGTTTTTTTGCAAACTTTGCTTGAATACAAACATCATGTTTTCTAACATATTCAATTTTGTTGTAAAATTTAAGATTTTTTTATGATTTTTTCATCAATAAAAATATTTTTTTTGCCTAAATATGGTTTGCAGTTTTAATTTGGATTTAAATTGCTTTTAAATCAGTAGATGATAATTAATTGGACACTTAATTGCTAAATTTTAATTAAACTAGCAATAGTAAAGTAATTAATATTTAATTAAGAATTTATATGATAATTAAATAATAAAAACTATTATATATATATATATATCAATTAGAGTTTAAAGAAATTATAAAAATGGTTATTGGATTGATCTAATTCATATTGGATCTATTGGATCAACCCAATCTATAGGAGATAGGTTGAATCGACCCACATGGGTAAGATCCAGTTAGATCCATCTAGAAGGCCTTGAGGTGACATAATTCACAAGGGACATGTGGCAAACCATGTAGCCATGTGGCCAAGCAAGTGGAAAGCCATGTGGCAAGCCATGTGGTCATATGGCCAAGCAAGTAGCAAGCCATATGGCACATGTAGCAAGTCGTGTGACCATGTGGCCAAGTTAGTAGTAAATCCATATAGGATATGTGACAAGCTTAAAGATAAAGAAGTTAAAAGTAAATGGCATGCGGGACAAGTGTCAAGCTTAGACAAAAAAAGATAAGCAAGTGGAAAGCCTACTTGGCCAACTACTTGGGCAAGTGGTCAACCACTTGGACAAGTGGATCACCAAGTGGGAGGAAGGCTCTTGAAGCCTTTTTCTCTCCCTTGGTTGCCCTCCCTACGAGAGAGTGAGACCCACACCCATATGATTTCAAGTTGGTTGGAATCAAGAAGCTCAAAGAAGCTTCTTGACCCTTAGGTGGCATGATCTTGGCCATTTATTTTCAACACATCTTAACCCTTAACTTGTCAAAAAAAAAAAAGAACTTTGATAACTAATTTAATCTCAACCCTCCATTTGTCAAGATCCTAAGCACATGTACCAACCACCTTGGGCTATAAATAGCCCGCTAATCCCTCACTTTTTTCATCTCTCATTTGAAGTAAGGTTACTCTCTCTCAAGCCCCTCCACTATTCTAGAGTCTCTCTCTATTTCTCTCTCCCTCTCTTGGTTGAATTGGAAGAGGAAAGAGGCTTTCTTCTTTTGGATGATTTTAAAGGAGGAAGGAGATCCTTCCACATGTTTTTGAAGAGGGTCATTACCTACACGATTTTGGTAAAACTCTCTCTCACCCCACATGATTTTGGTGGAGCTCTTCCCTCACTTGCATGAGTTTGGAGAAAGAGGAGGCTCTTTCTCTCTCTAATTCCTATATATTTCAAGAATTCTTTCTAGGTGTTTAGGATAATTCATCTTCTAAAAAGGTAGGAGTCTTGAATCTTGTATGTATGTAGAGAATTTAAGCATGCTACAGTGTAGTAATTAGGGGTGTGTTCATCTACAAAATCAATGACATATTGCCTACAATCTCCAAAGGTAAGCCTGGGTGTGCACTTTGCATCCCAAAATAATTTTTTCTTTTTTCATAAATGGGTGCGAACTCTGCATCCCAATTTTTTTTATTTTTTTTTCAAATGGGTGTGAACTCTACAACTCATCAATATTTTTTTTTATAAATAGGTGCGAACTCAACAACCATCAACATTCTTTTTATAAATGGGTGAGAACTTTGCAACACATCAATGTTCTTTTTACAAATGGGCGTGAGCTCTGCAACCCATTAATATTATTTTTATAAATAGGTGCGAACTTTGCAACCCATTAATTGTCTTATTACAGATGGGTGCAAACTCTGTAACCCTTTTATTCTTTGTTTTATAGATGGGTGCAAACTCTGCAACCCATTGATTCACTTTTTACAGATGAGTGCAGATTCAGTAACCGGACCATTCTCTTTTTACAGCTAAGTACTAACTCTACAACCCATTGATTCTCTTTTTACAGATATATGCAAACTCTATAATCTATTGAGAATTTGTAGAACCAATTTAGTCTTTTTGAAGAACTATCAGTCAAAGAATTTATAGAATAAAATAAATTATAAAATTTTTACTGTAGTTATCTTGTTGTGTCTGACACAATCTTAAAAAAGAATCATGTCTAAACTCAATTTTAGTAGAGAATTAAATTCACGCACCGCAGTCTGTTTCAATTCTTGGATAGAATGTGTTTTAGAAATTTTATGTTCTAGAACAAACTTCCATGATTTTTAATTTCTAAACCATAATGAATCAATACATAGTATTTTTATCGTGTGCTTTTTATTATATAAACTAACACATATGAAAATATTGGTTATAAATATTAAATAGTTTGAGAGCAGTAAAATCAACATAAAACGTTCAACCTCCACAAAATTTTTGTTAGGACAAAAATTCGGTGCTAAATTGCAGATGTTGTATCTGTCAATCCGAACTTCAAATGAACCCAATTATTTTGGCACTAATTCTAAATGTCTGAAATATTTTTCTAAAATTTAAGAATTTTTTGGTTCACCATTTTGGAGAACCATGAATTTCTTTTAGATTGATCGGAATAGAAATAACATGACATGATACATTTTTAAGAAACACATAAATAATTCTATATTTTTCATAAAGAAAATACCATAATCATGTATTTTATGATTTTGATTCAATATAAACACATCATACATATGCATGCATACATCAAGCATGCTAAAATCACACAGATCAAATTTATAATACAAATCAAATGCAAGCTCCAATGTATTTACATAAGAAAACACAATTTCTCAAAAAGAATCAGTTTCATATAGATGACTCGTATTCTTAAATTTTTAAATCATTCATGAATAATTAATATCCAATCTAACATAAACCTAATTTAATAGATGATGTTCATGAATAAATCTAACACCAAACATAATTTAAGATTCATCCAAAATGATTTAAAAAAGAACAACTTGATTCATGTTATTTTTCTAAAAAAGATTTTTGAAACTTATTTAGAGTTTTTTTTTTTAAACTTGAATATATAACACATATCAGATCCTACATAGATGTGGACCAATATACATGCTGGAATGTATAGAGAAATCATCCCCAATGCATGAACTGTGTGCCCCAGTTTGTACACACATCCAAAGTTAGTAAATCCCTACCTCAATATTAGAACAAGAACACCTTCTAAATCATTGGATTGATGAAACGTTGGTTCAGTTTACTGATCACCTCCTTCAAACAATTGTTGTACCTCCAAGATTAATGGAGTCACCTACTAAGGGCATGAAGGAGAAAGAAGAAGAGAGAGAAAAAAAGAAACCAAAAAAAGAGATAGATAAGGGGGGCAGCATAAGGTTTTTTTTATAAGGTTAACATCCTATTTCAAGAAAGAATAGGAAATTTAATAATTTCCTTTATCCCTTGTTTGTTTAAGATTTCTACCTAGGTGAGTCTCTCAAAAAATGTGTGAGTGAGTCTAAAGCCAATTAACCTTCCATTATATTGTTTCTTCCCAAAATGTGTGAGAGGGAGGGATTTTTCAAACTTACCTTTATCAAAGTCCTTCGTTACGTAAGTTATGTAAATGTGATCCTTTAAATAATTCTAACTAGTTAAGATTTCTTAATTAACTGTCATTTAGGTTGATCATTTAAAGAAGGAAGGTAGGGCATCCCACCTTGGCTTGGGCATGGGCCCAACTTCCCATTTATTTCCATTTATCTTCCCCTCTCTTGGATTCTTGTTCCAAGAGGATCCAAATTCAATGAGATATGAATTTTATTTAAAATTAAATCCATATTTCAATCCAAATCCAAATTAGCTTCTAATTCAAATTTAAATTCAAATTATATATTCAAATTCATATTTAATTAAATCTAAATTCACATTTAATTAAATTGAAACTCAAATTGGAATTAAATCTCAAATGAAATTCACTCAAAATTGAAATTAAATTTCAAATGAAATTCAAATTAACTTGAGATTCAATTTCGAATTAACTTTCATATTAAATTTTAATTCAAATAATTAATTCAACCCAAATTTGGGACATGAAAATTCAACTTTATATATTTAATAATTATAGAAAATTTGTGGGTATTACATAGTAGGGCCCACCTCCTTAGTGCCCAACTACAATTAGAACTCAAGGAAGGGCATGTAGAGGGTCTTAAGTATCTCTAAAATAAGAAAATGAAAGTCTAAGAGCCAGACTTTTTTTTGGTGGGAAGACTCTATTTTTTGGGTTTGATCTAAGAAGGTTTACCCAAAGATAGCTTAAGCTATTAAGTCTTTATCTAAAATTTGGGTTTTTCTATTTATTTTATATTGTAACTTGTATAGCCTTTAAAAGCCTTCCCTTGGCCTGTATATATGGCATCATTTTGTATTGAGTTATGAGGAATGAAATGAATTTTGAAATTGTTCTCTCTCAAAATCGTCTATCTTTCTCTAGTTCGAGCTTCTTTCTTTTTCTCTTAACTCTATTTCTTCTCTTTTTCTCTCTTCTAAGGAGTTTCTACCCCCTTGACTCGCCTTTTTCTCTAAGGGCTAATCCCTTCTCACATCAAGGTGTTTAGATCCTTAGTAGATCTGATTCACTTAGTAGACCAAGGTGCAACCAAAGCCCACAATGGTTCAATGTGATCAACTCCAACACTATGACAGTCTCAACCTTCTCAAGCCCAACTCGGGAACCCTGACCTTCTCCATATGGACCAATAGGGTAGCAGACCCTCACCCACTTAGCCAAGCCTTTGTAAGTCTTAAGCAACATTGGTGATTTGTTAGACAGGTGGTGTAGTCGAGGTTTTCGGTGCAAATACCTCAGGCGTGCGTGGCTAGGGGCCCTCCAAATCGTTATTTGGAAGCCATGGTCTCTAAGAAATTCCATTACATCCGAGAACCTGAACTTAAGTGATCAACAAATTGAGCATGCTTGCTTCCAAGCAATCAGTCAGAGAGCATGTACTCCTGATCCCCATTTATCGGAAGATTGATCATCCAATCGTGTGGTCTTGGCGCAATGCGGGAATCCGGTCCCCTCCTCCTCCTCAGAACTGGGTTAAAGTGAAACATATTTAACATCCACAGGAACCGATGGCAAACTGGTTAAACAGTCAGGGATTCGGTAGGCCGCTTCCGTGGAGCAGGATGGTGTATTGAAGAGGACACATCGATTCAGGAGCGAGATTGGAGAGCCTGGGGACGGATCCTGAATGTAATCCCTAAGAACAACCCCTTCAAGGGTTGACAGGTTCATTGTGTCAACAGTAGACCATAGGGAAGAGGGCAGGCTAATGGTTTTTTTGAACCGGTTAGTGTCAAAATTATCACATTATCCAAGAGTCATCATCAGAAACGCTTCAAAACATTATAATGGGTTTAGCCCATCTCTTGGCTATGATGGGCACCACGGTAGGCGAATAGCAGTGGTCGGATATGGATCAAGACTGGCCGGCTGCCACCAATGTCATTATGTAAATTCTGTTTTTTCTATTCAATAAATTTGTGTAGCCCAGATTTTAATGTCGAAAAAATAATAACAAAAGAAAAAAGAAAAAAGATTGCTAAGCAAATCATAGAAGAATCTGCAAATGCAGTGGTTTGGTTATCATCGGAGCTTGTCATTGTGCAGTAGAAAAGACAGGAGCAATCCTTATTTTGGTGAAGGGTAATAGATTCAGCAGGAGCAAAGCAACCAGGGGTATAAGGACAGGCTACGGACTGCAAATCCCACATGGCCTTGGGCGGTAGTACCAAGCGCATCCGAAGTATATTTTCAATACCATCTGTTTCTGGGGGGCAGCAATCAACTCATTTACCGTTTGTTCTCATAAACTTACACATGTTCCAACGCTTGCCACCAATTATATATATATATATATATATATATATATATATATATATATATATATATATATATATATTAGAGCTTAGCTGCTTAATGTTTAGGTGTTTAACCGCGACTTAAGCGCACTGGCCGTCCATCACGCGCATCGATGGATGGTCAGCGTGAAAAAAAAAGGAGAAAAAAATGCTAAAAACACCAAAACCGCACAAAAAAATAACCCTTTAGCAATTTTAAAGCGCCACTAAAGGTCCAAATCCTGCTGGGTTCCAATGAGATTTGGACCCTTTAGCGCTCCAAGTGCATCGCTAAAGCCCATTTGGCACTTTTTGAGTACTTTTTATGTAATTCTTTTTTGCGTGCTGATCGTCCATCAACGAGCATGATGGACGGCCAGCACGCTTAAGCTGTGGTTAAGCTCCTAAACATTAAACAGACTTTACTCTCACTCTCACATATATATATATGGTGCTATTAAAGGCACAATTATAGATTAATCACCTTCTCACATTTTTTTACCTTATGCTGATTTTGAATCATGTGATTCTGACATGCATGTACAAAAAATTATCGGCCTACATAGCACTAAACTTTTTACGACTTAAAAATCATACATGATCCAAGGTTTGATAATTAGCAAATAAACTATGTCAAATACATCTATGTGGTTGAATCAATAAAGCCAAATACGTCTATGTGGTCAGGTTGAATCAATAAAGTTTTATATATATATATATATATATATATATATATATATATATATATATATATATATATAGAGAGAGAGAGAGAGAGAGAGAGAGAGAGAGAGAGAGAGAGAGCGCACCCGTGAGGCCATAAAATGAAATTTATAATATAAGAACAAAATACATTGAGAAAAGCCAGAGACAATTGGATACAAAATTGATAATGGCTTAGTGAAACGAAGGTTGACCTATTACCATACTGATCTATGAGTTTGTCCATCTTATTTCCTCACCCTTTTCCCTCATCTCTTGCCTTTATCCATTTTAACTATTCTACCTCAAAGATATCAATGTAGGTTAGTAGGCCACACCCCTCAATGCAAAACTTTTCACACATCCTCCTTGCCATGCCCTCCTCTCTATGCAACCAACTACATAAAATGACGAATTTATCCCACAAAGCATAAGTAGAGAAGTGCGAGTAGGCTCGTTAATACAACTACTGTATTGATATGTTCTTTCCCTATAAGTTTATTTCCTAAAATATGGTTATGACAATACGGCTACTTCAAAAACTCAAAATCACCCAAAAAAGAAAAAAAATACTCTTGTGTGGATTGTGATATAACTCTTTGGAGCTAAAGTATTATGTATGCCTCCAGAAGAAACCGGGTCTTACACCCGACTCAGACTGGTACAGCATATACCACCCGACTCGAACCGGGTTTTGCATAGGAATCTCAATGACAACGATGAGGCCGACCCCGAGTCGTGGGCTCCCGATCCGAGTCTCTCATAACAGTCGATCGAGAAAAGTGAGAGAGACAACTGCACCTGCTCTCTAGTCCATGTGCATGTTCCTGTGCCACTGCCTGGGCCATATTCCAGTGGCCGGAGGCGTTCGAGCAGGGGATGAATGCACATGAGGTAGAGCCGGCGATACCCACCCATTGCGACGATAACAGACCGGATTTGGCTCGTCTTGGAAGCCGAGATGCTGGTGGCGGCCGAGACGAGTCGGTTGCACAGGTGCTCCCAAGTGCTCTCCTGGGTGCATATGAGCCTCCATTGCCGGCAGACGCACGCAGCAACGCAGAGAGAACGGGCATCAAGGTGCTTCAAAACCTCCACTAAGACATCATAGTGGTCACCAAGAGCGGTTTGAGTTCCTGCCTGCCTACCCTTCTTCTCCATTGCTATACTCTCTCTCTCTCAAGCGTATAGCATGTTCAGAAGAAGAAAAGAATAATAGTGGAGTGAAAGAGAGAACATATAGAGAGAGAAGAGAGGGAGGTTAAAAAGGAGAGGGTAGGAAAGAGGAGTGTGTGAGAGCGCATCGTTTCATGCAAGAGTTTGACTTGTTCTTTTTAAAAATTGGGCGCACTGGGGCATCCAATGAACATTGGATGCGTCCAAGAGTATGTTCCAAAGAAGAGAACCGTTTGTTTTTCTTCTTATTATTTATTTATTTCTCTCTACTGTCGGCGCAGAGATTTACCAATCTATTCTTTTCCGTCCGATTAACTCTCTTGCTTGATTGACTATATTAGCCTTTGAGACACGAACAAAATAAATAAATATATAGTTCGTGCCTGACCCTGACGAACAGCCACAAAAAAAAAAAACCTCAAAGAGGAGCAAAAGCGTGTTATTTGTGCAGTTTTGCTTTTTTAGGAGAGGTCAAAAACCACCACTAAAAATGCTAAAACAGGCAAATAACACATTTTAACATTTTATTTAGTATTTTTTGCACTGGCCATCCATCATGCCCCACGATGAATGACCGAAGCAGGTTATATGTTTCCCCCAAACACGTAGGTGCATCTTTGGGGGTCCGAATGAGCGCCATGTATGTAAGCACATGGGGCTCGTATCCCTGTGTGCATCGACATCAGTTAGCATCGAAGTCTGGTGCGGTTGCAAAGACTTAAGTACCCTTTCTCGTCATTCTCGCCATGAAACAACGATTCTAGAAAATGATAAAAACGTCCTTCATCAAGAAAAAGAATAATGATCTTAACTCTTTAAAGTCCAAATGTTTTGTTTTTGCCCTAAGCAGTAAACTCCTTTGCTGTAATAAGAGCTCCTCGCAATATTTTGCCCTAAACGTTTTGGATCACCCTTTGACAACGCACCATCTGCTGTAACAGGAGCTCCCCTTGACGACACACCCTTTGTCGTTGTATATTGCCACTGAAGCACCCTTTGTCATCGTTTGTTGCGGCTGGAGCACCCTTTGCCATCATCTATTACCATCGGAGCACCCTTTGTCATCGTTTGCTCATGAAAAATAGTTGAACTACCAGAAGAATCAACATTCTGTCTATTGTTCATTATGATACCAGGGTGCAAGCGTCAAACTAAGTAGACAAAGAATAGTGATTTACAGAAGAGATAATGGTGGTAGTGTCGAACTGAGTAGACAGAGAGCAATGATTTACAAAAGAGATCACATTCGAGAGTAGCGATTTAAAGTAAAAATAAGACTAGAGAGTAGCGATTTATAGTAGAAATCAAATTAGAAAGTAGCGATTTATAGTAGAAATTGGATCAGAGAGTAGCGATTTATAGTAGAAATCATATCAGAGAGTAGCAATTTACAGTAGAAATCAGATCAGAGAGTAGCGATTTACAGTAGAAATCAGATCAGAGAGTAGCGATTTACAGTAGAAATCATATCAGAGAGTAGTGATTTATAATAGAAATCAAATCAGAAAGTAGCGATTTACAGTAGAAATCGGATCAAAGAGTAGCGATTTATAGTGAAAATCAGATCAGAGAGTAGTGATTTACAGTGAAAATCAAATCAGAAAGTAGCGATTTACAGTAGAAATCAGATCAGAGAGTAGCAATTTATATTGTAAATCGTTACTCTCTGATCTGATTTTCACTGTAAATCGTTACTCTCTTATCTGATTTCTATTGTAAATCGCTACTCTATGCTCTGATTTCTATTGTAAATCGCTACTCGCTGATTTGATTTCCACTGTAAATCGCTACTCTCTGATTTGATTTCTACTATAAATCACTACTATCTGATCTGATTTCTACTGTAAATCGCTACTCTCTGATATGATTTCTACTGTAAATCACTACTCTCTGATATAATTTTTATTGTAAATTGCTACTCTCTAATTTGATCTCTTTTGTAAATCGTTGCTCTCTGTCTACTCAGTTCGACGTTGTCACCATTATTTCTTGTGTAAATCATTATTCTTTGTCTACTCAATGCGACGCTTGCACCCTGGTATCATGATGAATAATAGACAGAATGCAGTTTCCTCTGGTAGTTCAACTATTTCTCATGAGCAGACGACGACAAAGGGTGCTCTGTCGGTAATAGATGACGACAAAGGGTGCTCCGACGGCAGTAGACGACAACAAAGGGTGCTCTGATGGCAGCAGACGATGACAAAGGGTGTGTCATCAAAGGGAGTTCCTATTATAGCAGATGGTGCGTTAAACAGTGATCCAGAATGTTCATCGTCGAATTCATTTCCTTCTGCAAAGCTATTCTATGTGCAGCTGATGATACATCATCTCCAAGCAAAGGAGCTCATTAGTAATGGCAACCCACTGCACCATTTTCCTGATTCTTAGAGACTCTAACAATGGTGCACTCTTGAGAATATGCTTCACAAACTTCACGTCAGACACTATCCCCTTGAAGGAGTCGATGGGCTCCGACTCAGGCAATGATAAAAGTCGCAGGAATATGCAAAGCTATTTATGAAAGAACATTTTTGTCAAACAAATATCTATTTTATGGGAGGACATTTTCATCAAACGCATATCTACCTTTTTTATATGTTATTTTATTATAAAATTGTCATGGATAATATTGGCATATGAATTATCACAGGTCCCAAGATATTCCTCCGTACACACCGGAACATGCAAATTTATCTTCAGGGGAGAACACACAACACCCTCCCATGAATGACCAACACAATTACGCAGGCAGTTGTGCACCTAAGGGTTGCACAACTTTCACTTTTTTTCTCTCTCTCTCTCTCTCTCTTTATATATATATATATATAGAGAAGAGGGGATGATCCCGCTTCTTTTTTTCTTAGGTTTTGTTAGGATCTTCTAAAAATCTTATTTTCATGTATTTTTTGTCAAAATTATACTGTGTTTGTCATTGTTTATTCAATAGAGAACATGCATTTGATTAAGACTTTTTATGCTCAGATGTGTACTTTAAAACGGTAAAAAAATCAATGTTTGATATTATACAAAAATTTGATGATAAAATATTGACATTTTTATATTAAATCAATTTGAAAAAAAAAAACTTATTTCTTAGTAAACAAGTAATGATAAACACATCAAATGCTTATGATTGAGCAAAAAAATACCTGAAAGTACAACTTTTAAATGGTCCTAACATGACCTAACAAAAGAACAGGACCATCCCCTTTTCTCTCTCCATATAATCACTAGAATATATTTACTAGAAATATGTTTACCAGAGTATGATTTGAGATTTTTGTATTTTTTTTTAAATCTCATCGTATGGATGCAAACTACATGCTCGATTTTATGGGGATCAACTCTTGGATTAGCCGATTAGTATGCATAAGCAAGATCTTTTAAGGCTTGAGATTTGACTTCTCAGAATTCTAACAAATATTTGACCATCCAAAAATCGTATTTTTTATAAAAAATCTATGATGCCACAATCAATTGTTAGCAAATAAACTGTATTGAACACATTTTCACGGTCAAATTTCATGACAAAAAAACATTAAAAATACCTAGTTCACACTCCAATAAACATATTCTAGTGACTATATATATATATATATAGATAGAGAGAGAGAGAGAGAGATGTTGAATGTTTGAGGTATCAGACAAGGGTAAAAAAAAATCCATTTAGTTTCTGATTGCCACTAAAGACATGGGCAAAAAAAACCCTTTAGTGGTGGTCAGTTAAAGGGTTTTTTTTCTTATAATGCGCACACGCGTTCGAGGTAACATTAAACAACTTTTTGTTCGGCGTTACTTCAATATATATATATATATATATATATATATATATAAATTGTGTGTGAGAGAGAGAGAGATTTGCTCCAATCGTTTGTGGGTGCAAATGACCTAGCAAATGGGATGGAACTAGGGATGGCAGTAGACCAGAGCCGGGGTGGGGGATAAGGTTTCCACCCTTGAATCGTTTCAAAATCCTGCCCTCTAAACCCGCTTCCATCTCCATGCGGGTTTTGATTTTAACCTCCATCCCTGATCCAAATGGGGCGAGGCGGGGTGGGCCCCCCATTTTCCCTCGGTCGATTGCTATCATGAAAGAAGGATTGGGGATGGGGTGGGGCAAAGCGGGAATTAGGTCTGGGACGGGGTCGAGGATGGGACGGGTGGGGGAAAGCGTAAGTCTATCTCTACCTCCTTCCTTGCACATGTTTTGATTTTAATCTCCATCCCCGTTTCATGTTCTCCATCCCCGATCCAAATGGGGCGAGGCGAGGCTGGGCTGGGCCCAATTTCTCTATGGTCCATTGCCATGGAACCCTCTTGTTTGACTTTTTTTCTCACATCTAATACTATAGAAGTGATCGATAGGTTTTGTTTTGTTAGAACTGTCTGGTGATCCAAAAGTCGACAATTATAAAGGCAATAAAAACAAGTTTTTTCATCAAAAAGTGTGATCAGGAGTTG
The DNA here is from genome assembly GCF_984573655.1 of Nuphar pumila. Classification (NCBI taxonomy): domain Eukaryota; kingdom Viridiplantae; phylum Streptophyta; class Magnoliopsida; order Nymphaeales; family Nymphaeaceae; genus Nuphar; species Nuphar pumila. The sequence continues at coordinate 83,090,329 of NC_143261.1, read as the reverse complement.
ATTCCTAGTAAATTGAGTATGTTGAACACATCTTTGAGGTTTGATTTTGTCAAAATAACTCACATCGTAAGATTCAAACTAGATTGTAAGTGCATTCGATTGTACCAAATATAAACCTATATATATATAAAGAGAGCGAGAAACAATCCAACTAAAAGAAGGTCCAAAATCTATAACCAATGATGATACTCTTTCAACAATGCTTGAGCATCTCATCAATCAAACCTCATATATTTGTTGTTTATTATTTATTTAGTAAGAAATGTGCTTTACATGAAGACTTTATGGCATAGTCATGCTTTTCGAAATGTGAAAAACTATCGGTTCAATGCATTTAAAACATTACAATACAAAGTATTATGGGCCGATGATTTTTAGTGCTTTCAAAATTGCATCTAAACATCAAAAAATCATAATCCAAAACATGTTGGAGGAAAGAAAAATTCTCATAGAAAAACAAATTGCCTATAAGAAGTTTTGATATGACAAATTTTTTAATAATTTTTTTCACTTATTTGTGTAGCATGAGAAAAATAGATAAAAAAGTGGAGAGAGGGAAGTCGATAACCCCTCACAAAGAGAGAAGGTTGTTCATCCCTCTCATGAGAGAGTGAGAGAGAGCTGGAAATGGTGGTGAACAAGTGGAAGATGAGGATGAAGGAAGTTCGTCTTATGGCAATCTATGGGAAGAGATGTGTTGTAGATGAATGGTTGCCTTAATAAAAAAGGAATTTTTATAACCAAAATTCATCCAACCCCCAGGTGTAGGATTTTTGTCAAAAAAACACACCTTTTAGAAAAAAAATTCTTTCAAAAAATTTCTCTCGTTTGGAATGATTGGAAAAGTAATCATTTTTTTCTTGTATTTTTCTTTCAATTTTCTTGCCTCCAAATGTGCCCTAAATGAATGATAAAATCTAATATGTACATGCCAATCGATAAAAAACTCAATCATTAGATATGGAACACCGTCGATTATCATGAGATATATGTACGGGCATTAAATTATGTTAATTGAAAATATGTAAATTGGTGTATGAATGGAGCTCTTTATATATATTTTTTTCTTAAATTTTACCATAGGGATGTGATCTAGATTTATAGAAAAAGACTCTTGGATCATCCGATTATGATATATAAGAAGGATATTTTAAGGCTTGAAGATAAACAACTCAGATTTTTGTAAATATTCAAGCATCCAAAAATCATATTTTCATAAAAAAATACATGATTCATCAGTCAATTCCTAGCAAATGGAGCATGTCGAATGCATATGCAGGGTTGAAAAAATATCGAAAATGCCTAGTTTACACTCTAGTTAACATATTCTAGTATATATATATATATATATATATATATATATATATATAGTGAAATGCATAGCTACTTAAGCCGTGTTTAATCATACTGACCGTTCATGGTGGGCGTGATGGTTGGTCAGCGCACAACAAAACCCAAAATATTGCTGTTTTGGTGCAAAAACGAGCAAGAAAACCATTTAGCAGTGTTTTTATGTGCTGCTAAAGGTTCCAGTTCTGCTGGGACCTTTAGCAGCACATAAAACCGCTAAATGGTCCACAGTGTCACACATAACATTTTGAAAATGGTTTTTAGTGGCATTTTTGTGCACCGCTAAAGGTGCACGCTAAAGGTCCCAACAGAACTGGAACCTTTAGCAGCACGTAAAAACACTGCTAAATGGTTTTCTTGCTCGTTTAAAAGCACCGCTAATACTCTTTTTCAGCCATTTTGGAACATTTTTTCTCATTTTTGTATAAAAAATGGCTGAGAGTCCATCGTGCACACAATGGACGTTCAGCAACATCAAGTAGGTGTTCAAGCACATATTATTGATTAAGCAGCTAAGCATCACTCACTCTCTTTATACATATGACGTCAGCACCTGAGACATATTATATGTATAAAATAAGTCTTTGGTTCTGACCCTACAGATGCGTTTATCATAGTCAATTTGTTAGAAATTGACTCTTGGGCAAAACTTTTTAATGGCAAAAATTTAGTGCATTTATAACCGTTGACATGCTTTTGAAAGTCATAACCGTTGACATTTTAATCACCAAAATAACTTGTGCACACCAGTTTTTGGTGATTCAAAAGTCGATCCCACCAAATAGACCATGTAGATGGTATCTCTATGGTTAAAATTCACTTGAAAAAAAACATGAGCAATATGATATTACTCAATTTTACTCATTGATATTGTATGCACATCCGCAAGAGAAACTTATCCTATATATATATATATATATATAGTCACTAAAATATGAGAACTACCTTGTGGATTGCGGTTTTCATGGATTTTTATTTTTCCTCATGAATCTAGCCATATAGATGGTTTTATAAGGGCCAGCTCTTGAATCATCCGATTAAGACGTATAAACAAGAATTTTTTTTAAGGCTTTAAAATCAAATGTTTATAATCTTCATAAATATTCAACCATCCAAAAATCATATTTTCTTATAAAAAACACACAATCCAACAGCTGATCTCTAGCAAATTCACCATGCAGAACACTTCTACATGTGTTGGATTTGCAAAAAAAAAAAACATTAAAAATGCTTGGAAAAGACAAGTTCACATGGTAGTTCTCATATTCTAGTATATATATATATAGAGAGAGAGAGAAAGAGAGAGGATTGTGCTGCCCCATTTTTTTGTTAGGTCATGTTAGGACCCTCCAAATATCATAGTTTTACGTGATTTGTGTTAGATCTGAACCATTAGATATGTTTATTCAATAAAAAACATGTTTTTGGTTAACTATTTTTATACTCAAATGTGTATTTTAAAGAGGTAAAAAACAAAAAAGGCATTGGGATTAGATTGGCTTCTCAAATGTGAATTAATTACCCTCCAGTTTCCTAGAAAATCAATGGTTGATATTGTATTAAAATTTTATCATAAAATATTCACATTTCAAATGACTCTCTCTCTCTACACACACACACAAATATATTATGCTTTTGTACCATGATACCATACGGTGGTACACGTTTGTATAGATGTAGCCATCAAATAATAAATCTAACCATTCAGATGTGTTTAGCATGGTCTACCTACTATAGATTTTATCATGTCTGATGCATCATAAGATTTCATTTTTGAGATAGTGAAAATCAATGGCTTACAATTAATAAAAATAAAATGATATAAAACATTATATTGGAGTCAACTTTAACATATAAACATAGTAAAATAGAACATGCTAAACAAAGATCCAATGGTTAGATTTTGCATTCTGAGCTTAAATCTATGTAAATCAATTGTGTACCACACTTAAGCTATGGTGGCATAGTCCCCCCACCCCACACCCACACACAGTGGCGGAGCCAGAGGTGGGCATGGGTGGGCGGTCGCCCACCCCAGAACTAGAAACCGAGTCGACTCAGGAATCGTTCGAGTCAACTAGACTCGGTGCCCCACCCCGAGTTTATTGCGACTCGGCCGAGTCAGGAGTCGTGACATTTTAAAAAATTAGGGATTGAGGGATCGATGGTCAGTGAAATTAAAGATCCTTTTTTTGCCTTGTCTTTCAGATATCTGCAGGAACCCCGTCGATGTCTTCTCCGCTGGCTTGGTCGACGACTCCAACATCTTCGAGTGGAGCGTCACCATCATCGACCCTCCCGACACGCTCTAGTGAATCCCCCTCCTCTCAAAACACCGTCTTTCGACGATCATCGACTTCTCCGATCGTCGCCCCTTTCGTTTTTTGGGGTATTCCTAGGGTTTTTGATGGGTGATCTACGACTATTGATCCCTCTCGAAATTGGTTTTTGAATCTCTGTTTGTGATTGATTCTGTCTATGTTGGTTTCTTTGTTCAACAATCTCTTGGGTGATTTTGTTCGCTTTTCTGTTATGTGGGTTGGTTCGAACTTCGAATAGCGTCGTTGGTGTGTGGAATTTTGATTGTTGGAGTGTTTGTTTAGTTGAATTGTTTGCTTCCCTCAATGAGTTTGAAAGTTCTTCATCCACTCTTTCGATTGTTTGCGATAATATTGCTTACTTTGCTATCGGAGTCGCAATGTACAGGGAAGAGTTGTTTCTTGTTTGATTTTTCTTGGGTATTTGTTTATTTGTTCATGATCATCAATTGGTCTTGATGGGGGATTTTGGTTCCAGCGATGGAGGCTATTTCAATGCAATCATGAGCTTCCCACTCAATTATCCGAACAGTCCTCCATCAGTCAGGTTTACATCTGAAATGTGGCATCCAAATAGTTGTTACTCTGCTCTGCTCTGCTCTGATTCACTAGTGTGTTTCTTTCTTTGCTCTTGTGAATTTGTTCGTACCATCTACAATTGTTATTTGCTTTTGAATGATCAGTTTATCCTGATGGGCGGGTTTGCATATCAATTGCATGTCTTTACACGGTATAAATACTAAAATGTTGTTTTGTTGCTTTGATTAGAAGTGGTTGCACGTCTTTGGTCATTGTTGTTGTTGTCTGGTTCTAAGAATAGGTACTATGAGATTATAACACCAAATGGTATGCAACAAAATATTTTCACTAATATTCTGATTAACATAAGCTTGCAACCTGGCTTCTGAAGTAACTTGATCATTTTCATTGATTTTTATTGTATGCTACATTTAGTGGTGAATTATGAAAATTGGTTCTATTATTTTGTTATTTAACTTGAAGAGTTATGATTTGGTGTTGGTATGTCTTGAGGGGTCTACTTGGATTTCCCAATTTGGTGTCTGCTGCTTCAGTTGATTAGTTTTTTTAAACTTGCTAAGCAAGTCAAACTTGTTCTATAAGTTAACTTTCTCCAGTTTATAGTTTTAGTCTTTGATGGTAGAAAAGGAAATGAAATCAATTTGAACTATAAGGTTTTTTTCATTGGCCTGAGGGTTTCTAGTCTAATCTAAAATTAAAAAAGGGAATAAAGACATAAATAGACAATATAATCTCTCTCTCTCTCTGAGAGACAGAGAGAGAGAGAGAGAGAGATTATTGTCTTTAAAAATTGGAACAAAATTAGAAGGATGAATCATCTCTAACTTTTGTTGGGTTTTAGGATTTTTAATCTGTAATAAAAGGAAACAAACACATAAATAAACAAAATAACATATGAGAAGGAGACATTTGATACCATCAGTGATGATGCAATTATTAATTGTTTTCAAAATATGAAAATTAGAAGATGCCAATTGTAAAATTTTCATGAATTTAGTTATTTGTATTTTTTGGGTGGACAATCTTTATTTTAGTTTAAAAGTACAATTTGAGGTTTTATCTTATTATGTTCATAAATTTAGTTATTTATGTTTGTAACAATTGTTATTTTAATTCAAAGGCCAATTTAAGTTTTATCTCTCCATGAACGACCAACAAATTTTTTTTGGCTCCGCCGCTGGTCCGAATAAATGAATCGTCCTTCAAGACCATAGCATTGTCCCCGAGACCCGAAGTCTGCCCACCCAACGAAAAACTTCTGGCTCCGCCATTGCCCACACACCCCCCCCCAACACACACACACACACACACACACACACACACATATATATATATATATATATATATATATATATATAGAGAGAGAGAGAGAGAGAGAGAGAGAGAGAGTCTAGCGAAAGGTCAGATGCAGATTTTTTTCACTTTTGGGACCCTTTGGCAGTGGTCCTTGACTGTTGCTAAAGGGTTCGAAAGTGTTGTTTCAATGCACGTCGCTGATCACATGCATGATCAGCGGCGGGCATTGTGTCAAACGTATCATTAAACACTTTATGTGTTTGATGATACACTCTATTATATATATATAAATGTTTTGTAGGGTAGTTGCTACCACTTACACCACCTCCTTCCTCTTTGGTTCGGCCAGAGCCACCCCACCATGGGCATCCATTGTCGTGTGCCCCTGCACGATGCCACTCTCATGGGTGCAGCCTCCCATATCGTCATTGCTCCCCTTCTTTTGACACCACTAGCAGCCACCACCTTGCTGCACCATCACCCATGACAACTCCTTCACATTGAACTGCTGGACCTTCATACCACTTCCATGCCACCCGCAACTTCCTCCTCATCTCGTCTAGTTATCAGTGCCACCTCTGCCGATATCACCACCTTGCCACATGACTCTTCTTCATTTCTTCCATCACACACACTTCAAGGTAGGATTTCATGCTAAATGTTGATAAATTTCATGTGTTATTTTATGCATACATGATTTCATGAATAAACTGTATTTTCATGCATTCTAGGGTTGACTCATGCTTTGCAAGAGTCAACCCTACTATTAAGTTTATGTGCAAAAGCCTAGTGGATCAGCTCATGCTTTGCAAGAGTCGACCCTTGCAGTTAAGTTACTATTCAAGAGCCTTGGGGGTAGACTCATACATTGCAATGAGTCGACTCCTGATTTTACAAGAGTCAACTCATGCATTGCCAAGGTTGACTCTTGTGTATTAAAATTTAATTTTGTATAGAAAGAGTCAACCCTTGCACTGATGAGTCGACCCCTACTAATCATACTTTTTGTAAACTGTCAAGGTCAACCCCTGCACTGATGAGTTGACCCCTGATTATAATGTTTACATTTTATAAATTGGGTGGGTCGACTCATGCTCTACCAAGAGTCGACTTTTATTATTCTACAACTTCTAAAGCAAGGGTCGACCCTTTGAATGATGAGTCGACCCCTGCTTATATGCTTGACTTTAGCAGTGTGGGTTGACTCCTTTCATGCAAAGTCAACTTTTGTGCTGTAAAAGTCAACTCTTGACTATGATAATTGGCTTTATCCAGCATTGACTCCTTTCATGCAAGAGTTGACTTCTGCCTGTTCGACTTTATTTCTTGATAATCTAAGTGAATGAGATTTTAGTTTAATATGTTTCCTTTCTAAAAGAAGAACATGATTCTGATTATGTTTGCTTGTATGCATAATATATATGATATTTGAGATCCGCCTTCATAGGCGAAGTGCTCTTAAAGGCTAAAAACACTACAACAAAATCTGAATGATGAATGATACATGCATATACACACTTAAAAGGATCTGCCTTCATAGGTGAAGTACTTGTAAAGGCTAAAAGCGCCAGAACAATTCTAAATTATGAATGATACATGCATTCACACACTTAAAGGGATTCACCTTTATAGGTGAAGTACTCGTAAAGGCTAAAAAGTGCCAGAGTAATTTTAAATTATGAATGATACATGTATACGCACTCACTTAAAGAAATCCACCTTCATAGGCGAAGTGCTCATAAGAGCAAAGGAACCTGCCTTCACCGGTGAAGTGCTCATAAGTGTCAGAGTAATACTGAATGGGTGGGTACATATAATTGTTTCATAAAATGGTTAGCTACTCAGAATGGGTACACGAGCTATTGAGCCCATGGAATGCCTACAAGAGACACATGCAATGATAAGTCCCTCTTAAAGAAAGAAAAATCTATGTTACTCATTTAGAACTATGCTTACCTTGGAGAAGGTACATGGTATAATCATTTAGAACTATGCTTACCTTAGAGAGGGTAGGTGGTACAACTCTGATTGACATGGTTGTTAATTAAAACGCTTTTCGAGTGGCAATAACTCAGCATCCCTGGTCATCGAAGGTAGGAAATTGGATCTACTATAAGTATGTCCTAGGTTGGTAGTTTTCACAACTTCTGCAGAAGGTTAGGGTACATCTTTATTTAGAACAAGCCCAATGTATAATTCTATCTCGGTCATTATATCGTCTCATGTGGCTTTCAGAGTCAGCTAGTCGTATGGGGTATTAAAATACGTAGTATAATAAGCCCTCATACTGTCTCAATATAGCTCAGAGTTTATTCCTATGAGTACCCGCCGTGGGTAAATATCAAAACAAAGGCCTTCTTATTCATATTGTTTGAAAATGAAAACATGCCCTAGGAATGCAAATATTCAAGCATGATTATTCTTCTATATGATTATTTTAAGGAATATGTTATGTGTGTTGCCTTTGAGAAACTTCTTAAATATTTGCTTAATGAAGTGAGGCATCTGAATTGCATGAAAATGATTGATGTATGACTTCTTCAGCAATATGTTTTAATATCATAAATATTTACCTAAAATTGACATAACTTTATGCCAGGCTTTCACAAGTCTGACCTTTTAAAGGGGATTGCAGGTGAGTAATTGCTAACAATGGATGGTGTGAGGCAGTGGTGGCATCCTGAACCAGACTTCCAAAGATCAGGCGCCCACCTAGGATATTTTGTTTATACATTGTTTTAAATTTTAGGTGTTCCACAAACTATATATTTTTCTATCATGAACTCTGATATATATGTATATATATATATACAAGTGTTTTGGCTTTAGAGTTTTTTGAGTTCGTGAATGATTCTCACTAGTGACCTGCCCGGAGTTGTCTAAACCCCAAAGGTGAAAACAACATTTTTCACTGCGTAGAACCCAAAATAAATTTTTTAAAATTTTTTGGTAAAAATTGTATTAGAGATTCTGGGGTGCCACACAAGGAGACCTAGGAAACTTGGTTTTCAAATTTTTGATATGCATGTTGTATGATTTATGTGGACTTTTGTTTGTTGTTAGATCTTAGTCTGATGGTTTAGAGCAAGGATTCCCATATGGATCCTTCTAAAAATCTCAATCCATCTAATCAAGGGTAGGGTTCTGAGAACCCTAACCCAAATTTGCAACTTGAACCCATAGCTCAATAACCCTAGGAAAAAGCTCAGAGGTACTAGAGAGTTAGGGACCATGTTAGAGGAAAGCTCCAATCTAGTAGTAGTGATGACTTTCTCGACTAGAGTGAACTCTTTTGGTAAACATGGTGAAAAAAATAGATTTTGATGATGAAGATGAAGAGGTTCAATACGACCATGAAATGTCATGCAAAGGAAAATGGATAGTTTTGGACTTCTCAAGTAGATCCACCCTTGAAGAACTGGAGAACTCCAATACAACCTTAAATCTCATGAAGTAAGAAATTCAATAAAAGTTCATGGAAGATGAGGTCAACCTTTAGAGTTATAGGCAAATACATAGGCAAAAAAGATCAGAGTATCTCTGCTAGGAGAGTTCAATCCACTTATGTGCCAGAAATAGTGATGCCAATAATCAGGGTTTCACCTTCTCAGCCAAATGAATATGAAGAATGGGTTCGAAGCTTAAAAGAGGAGTTGATAAACATGAGCCATCAAATGAGAGACACCAAGGGTGAGAGGAGGCCCTATGAGATCCAAGATTTTATTTTGATTCAAGATGAGTCATTGGGTTTCACCTCATGGAAGTTCATCAAGTTCAATGGGATAGAAAATCCTGAGACCCATGTGACGTTGTTCTTAGATGTTTGATCGGGTTGCTTGAAAAATGACCTTGTTCTGATTCAGTAGTTCCCAAGAAGTCTCAAAGGAGAAGCCTTATCTTGATTCTTTACTATAAATATCCACCAGATCAGAAAGTTTCAAACCTTGATGAACTTGTTTATTAAGCACTTTTGGTTCAAGATTGATGATTTTCCCATGTCAGTCAACTTTATGATCTTTGGCAAAGGAAAAATTAGGATACCCAAGTCTTTATAAATCAATGGAGATTAGTGTATCAGTGTATGAAAAACTCAATCTAGGAGTCTCATGTCATCACCCTCATCATGAATAATTTTAACCAATCATTGGAAGGACCCTTGCCCACCCAAGAGTATGAATCCTTTGTGAAACACATCAATGCAGCTAGCTGGATGGAATCCAACCATAAGCGGGACATGTATGATAGTTTGCTAGTTAAGGCAAGGAACAAGGATTTTGGGTGCAAGAAATTGAATCCCAAGAATCAAGTTAGTATTGTTAATCTTGGGAAGAGAAAGGGCCAGATCCTCCTAGAATCAAAATCAAAAGAAGTCTCAAGGATAGTATAGGTCACAAGGAGATCATAAGGGCATCCTAGTTTCATTTGGAACCCCAAATTGCTCATGGGATCATAAATTCACTTGATTCTAGCAGTTCTTAATAGAGCTCATGGAGTCATTGTTGCAGACAAGTATGATCGGGTTGCTAGAGGTTCTTCCAGTTAAAGGAAATGCCTCTACTAGATTCTACAAATTTTATCAGACCGTGGGGCATGACACTGAGAAATATATCACTCTCTGACACATCATTCAAGATCTCCTACGTAAATATGAGCTCAAACTCACTAGAGATGAAAAGCAATCAACCGAAAATGAAAATATGGGTATCTACACCGATATATTTCCTAATCATGAGTAGGCTAACAACTTAGAGACAGTCAAACCTGCAGACTACATGGAACGTCTGGAATAGTTTTCACCCTACATGCAGTCTAATGTGCTGGTGATAATGCGAGTCATTGTCAACCAAGAGGACAAGAACCGATTCCATGTCATACCTAAGTGGACTATCATATTAGTCATCAAGGTGGGCTAGATAGTACAAAAAGAGAAATCAAGCCAATAAGAGGTCAACGTTGTGTACTTAGATTAGTCCATGGGAGAGATTTTCAAATAATCTAAACGAGTAGCCAACCAAAGGTACTACCCTTCAGATTGGGCCCTAGCCAAAGGGGTCTACCACATCAAGTTGTCCAACAAGGTCTACCAACTTGAACACTACAAAAGGGTGTTCTCCTCCCCCATCAAATGAGATCCCATACACAATCACTACCTGAAATAGAGGTCTTAGCTGCCCCCACTGGGAACATCTAACATCAAGGGTCATTTGACCAAGCTCACAATGCCATTTCTATATTGAAACAAATTAGACAAGTGTTAGAATACATCCTGAATAAGGTCAAAGCTCCTTGGACAATAGAGCCAAATAGTCTAGCAACATTGGTGTCTTAGATCATGACCCATATGCTTATTGCATTCTCAAAGGATGACTTGACCAAGCTGATATTCCCTTATACCAAGGCTCTGCACATCATGGTTTAGAATAAAGGATTTTCTATACTCAATTGTTTAGTGGACATTGGTGGGGGGCTAAATATTTGTCCCTATATAATCAGCCAAAAACTTGATATCACCAAGTTCAAATTCAGAGACCACCAGACCTAGATCAATGGGTGTGATGGTAATTTCACAATGACTTTAGAGACTATAATCCTGGATTTGGGAATTGGCTGAATTTTCTATAAGACTGTTCAATGTGGTCAATATCCAGGCCTCTTACAACCTCAGCTTGGGTTGGTCGTGGTTCCACGACTTAAAGGCATTCTCATTCACTTACCATCATTGTGTTAAAATTCCATAGGGTGGCTAGATCATTGTCATAATTAAAGAGAACCCAACCATCAGGGTTGCTCAGCTTATAATCCTTAGATTGGATTGGCTAACTAATATCCCCTCCATTTGGTAAAAAGATGAGACCTCATCTTCATCTATAGTGACAACACTAAAAAGTCCATTTCAAGTGGCCACAATTGACTATTCAAAGATGCTCCAATTTCTTAAGCTCTTTGGCAAAATCGATGACTCGTCCTTTAAAGGATGTGAAAGGTCTCCAGACTTTGCCAAGTGCATTAAATTATGGCTAATGTTATTGAGAATTGGATGCAAACCCTTTAGAGACTTGGGAAAGGATGACCAAGGCAATCAAACCCCGATTCTGGCCTGCAAGACCAATTCAGGTGAAGGCCTGAGCTATAAAATAAAGGGAAAGGTGAAGGTAATAGTCAAAGGTACTCTAGAGTCATCCCTCAAAATTTTTTCAGGGTGAAACCATTCACCCTAAGATTGTCTAAAAGCCTATCTTAGAAGAAGATAGTTGATTAGATCAAGAGTCACCTAGTTCCCTAAAAAATCTAAGCGTAGAAGACTTGATCACCCTGTTTCAAGAAGTTAGTCTGTGAAATACTATGGTAGCCACCCAGTCACCATCCCCCAACCATGAAAGACACTACGTTATAGCCTTATTTGTATTAATTGGTAATGATAGGTTCTATGTAATGCTCCTAAAATTTAGAAACTTAAAATTTCATTAATTTTTTTTTGCTTTTTGAAACATGGCAGAATTTGTTTTAAAACATAAACTTGCTTTGATCTCCAAGCCCATTACAGATAAAAGAAAAACCACAACACTTATTTCAAAAACATTTCATTCTATTGAATGAATATCATAGTTCATACAAGCCAAAAACATGAAAACACATACACAGTTCAAATGAATCTAGCCTGTATAAAAAACACAGTTGAGTCCTTGTTTATTGTAGCATCCTCCCTTTCATCTCCGTGAACCTGAAAAATTTTAATAAAAGAAAATGAGACAACTTAATGTCATAATATGTACTAGTTGATCTCTCTTGGGTCCCCAGTATAAAATTATGTACACAAAAATTATGTCATAACTCTCATATGTAATATTTTAATATACATCCATAAGACAAATCTGATTCAAGTATTTTTCCACAATCACAATCTAACAATATATATTCACATGACAATATCTTTTACTAAATTAAATCAAACTATTTATAATTAATCGAACAATCATAAGGAATTGCTTGCATCTCACAATCCCTTATGAGTTACATATATAATTAAGATAATTTAATCTAAATAATCATAAACAACTGCTTGCATCTCATATTTCTTTTATGAATATAAAAATTAATCTATATAATTAATAAAATAAATAATTATGTATTTACATGTCTATCCTATATGCATGAACCATATTATTATTTTTCAAATTAAATTATTTTTGCATTAAATGTCATGCTAGCAAACATTTCATAGAATTAAGTGACTATCCCGATTTAACGACATCTCGAGACACCACTAGCTCGGTCCATTGTGAGCATTCATACTTTTAGGGATTGTTCATTCATAAATTTTATTTTATATTTTACCCCTGAAAGTAGAGAGGCCGACACTAAAATAAAAGAATCCTTGTCAAGGCTTCCCATGATTGGTCAACTGCTAAGTACATGTACACTTGATAAAGGTGCAGGCATTGGAAATGTACATGATAGTACACTTGACTCTGTTCTCGTAGAAGGAATGCAGTTTTATAATGAGGAAGTTGTATATAAATTTTACAATGATTATGCCTTTAAACTTTGCTTCAGTGTTATAAGGTATTCTTGATCAAAAAATGCACAGAGTATCATGGTGAGAAAGACATGTTTGTTCTAAGGAGGGTTGGAAGAAGTGTGATCATTGCAAAAAAATTTCTTTTTTTCTCTTTCCTCTTCTTTTTCCTTTTTAGCCCCTTTTCCTTTTTTGAAGGGGAAAAAGAAAGAAAGAAGAGAAAGAAAGAAGGAAAGAAAAACTCTTTTGCAAGGTTTCACTTGACCTTTATTTGAAAAAGATTTTGAAAATTAATTCGCCTCTGTTTTGAAAATTTGCGGAAAAAGATGGAGAGACGGGATTCGCTCGTTAGTACGAGGTTCAACCATTTCTGACACCTTTACCAGGGGTAATTGAACCAAGAATCGAATCAATGCCTTTTGCTTTGCCTAAAATTTGTCTAAGTGATTATTCTAAAAATCCTAAAATGCACATTGAATCATGCTTGTGCTTATGGAAATGCAAAGATGTATGCCTTTAAGAAAGTACTTCAGGAATTTTGGGTTTTTCCAAGTGATTTTGAAATAAGTTTGGAAACATCTTTGAAGAAATGGTTCAAAAAGTTGAACTTCATTTAGAAAACCGAATTTTGAATCTAAACTTGGAATTTGAAGTGAAATGGAAATTGAAAATGAGAGTTGAATTTAGAATTGATACTAGAATTGAGATTTGAACTTTGAAATGAAATTGGAAATTGAAATTTAGAAATAGAATTTGAAATCAGAATGGAATTTTAAAGTTGAATTGAACTTTGAAATCGGAATATTGAATTGATTTTTGAAATTGAATTTTGAATTTGGAAATTGAATTTGAATTTAGAATCTGAATTTAGAATCTGAATTTAAAATTGGATTTGCATTTCAAAGAATGGATTTAGAAGTTGAAATTTTAGAGAAATAAGCTTTGGAAATAGAATTTGAATTTAGACTTGGAATTTAAAATCAGGATTGAATTTGAAACCTGAATTGAATTTGAAAATCTGGGATTGACTTTGAAGCTTGCCTGGAAATAAGGACAAAATTAGAGAAAATCAATTTTGAGACTCAGAGATAATCTCAACACTTGATTTTGAATTTCAAAGTGAATTGAATTGAGAATCAAACTTAGAGTTCATATAGAACTTGGAGATTTTGGAGTTTGAAATGGAAATGGAGAATAAAACTTGAATTCAAACTTGAAATTTGAAATCAGAAGGGAATTTTAGAAATTGGATTGAATTTCAAAGTAAATCTCCAAATTCGATTTGGAATATCAAAATGAATTTCAAAGCTTTGATTCAAAATTAAAATTCAGGACTTGAAATAGAATTCAAAAATGGAAATAGAAGTAAAGAATTTGAATGAAATTTTGAATTTTTAAAATGTGAAATTCAGAAATGAGAATTGAAAATTGGAATTTTGAAATAAGATAGAATTGAAAATAAAAGATGAATTTAAATTTGTAAATAAGAGTTGAAAATGATTTTAGAAATGATAAATATATTTGAAAATTTATCTCAGAAATCACTTGGAATATGGAAAGTAATCTGAAAAATGATTTGAAATGCAATTCTATCCTAAATGATGAATGCTTCGAAAGAATTTAAAGATTGAAATTAAAAATCATATTTTATTCTTTAGGAGAATTGAAATAAGATTAGAATTATAATACATTCATGACTATGGTCACGAATATATTATAATACAATCTATATTTAAATTCTAATAAAGAATAAAATAAATTTTGGTACCTTTATAGGATTTAAAATGAAATTAACTTTTAATATATCCATGACTATGGTCACAAATATATCTTAAGTTAATTCACATATTAAATTTTGATAAAGGAAGAATATTTCAGAAAAATATGATGAAATCAAGTGTTATTCCATAAAGGATAAAAATCCTAAGTATTGTTCACATTTTGACTATGGCCATAAATGTGAATCATTTACTTAGAATTATTTACCTCTTATTAGAAAGGTGTGCGTGCCATTCATGTTTCACCATCATGGATTTTTGAAATAAAGCTAAAAATGAAATGAGATATCACAGGCCATTATGAGAATTATATGCTCATACATTCTATTCTAAGCTGGGAAGTAAAAATTTTCATTAATATCTAATTATTACAACCTTGAATTGAAATTAAGAATATCAAAAATCTATAATCTAAGAAAGGAAATCTAAATTTTCCATCTATTCTTGCAAAAACTGAGTTAGTACCAAGCAACATGGAAAAGAAATGCCATATTAAAAACTAGCGTGCATGTGAATATACCTAAGTGCTAAATGAGAAAATGTATATCTGGAATGCATGGGTAATATCTTAAACTAATGGGAAAATGGATGTTAGGATGAATGTGTAATGCATTACCCTAATGAGAGAATGCATGTTATGATGCATATGTACAGTATAAGCAAATGGAAAAGGGTTTATGTCTAATGAGAAAATATACATAAAAACGGGCATATACATTTAGCTAGGGATGATGCCTATGCTAGATGAAGAATGTACATGTAGGACCTAAATATTATATCTAGGCTAAATATAGAAATGCATATGGTATACATAGCTAAAAATGCATGTAGTATGCCAAGGTGGAGATGCGGATGCTGCAAATGGTGGGCAACAAGTGAAGGAAGCTGCAAGTGCAGTAAGTGGGTAATGCTAATGTAGCAGGTGAATGTTGTGTTTGAAATGATAGGTAGCTGTGAAGATGAAGTAGTGACAGTGGAAGTGTTGTTTGAAGGTAGCATGGGATGGAACATGCAGGGGAGGTGCGATAGCAGAGAGTGTGGTTGTGCAATGCAAGTGAGTATGCAACAATGAGGTAAGGTGAAGTGGTGTTGTATATTTGGTAAAATGCAGATGCAGCAGTAGATACAAGCAGTGGTGTAGCTAGTGATGATGATATGCAGTGAACTGGGGGTAGCAGTAATGTAGAAATGTGAGTGATAGGTGTGGTGAAAGTGGAAGGCAACAGTGTGAGTGATGTGAGATAACAATATGCAGCAAAGGAGTGAGGATAAAAGTATAACAAGTGATGGGGTTGGTGCAGCAAATGCAAGTGAGGTGCTGGAGGTTAAAATGTAGTAGGTATACAGTGAGGTGCTGTGAGGCTGGAAGTAGGTAGTAAATGGTGTTGTGAGGGGCTGGTGCACAGGGTTGGAGTGGTGGTGCTGCCAAATTATAGAGGGTGAAAATGGCATCTTGAACCCATGGTTCTGAATAGCACAAAAACAGGAAAAACACCATGATTTTAAGAAAGATAATCCCCTGTAGTAGCATGATCTAAGAGACCTAGCTGTGGTGGAATTTCCATAACAAGAGGACTTCTGATGTGGTGCATAAAATACACATGTACTGTAACATCTCTAAGTATAAATTATTCAATAAATCTAGGTTAAACATGCCAATTAAAATAGTTACCGAATGGGAAAATGATCCAGATGTAGAAATAATGCTACTATATGTAAATAAAAAAAAAGAATTCAAACATCAATTATCAACAAGAAGAATTCTGAGGGTTGATTTGAGATTAAGATGCTAGAGTTAATGTCATGAAAAGACCACATATACCACTTAAATATCAGACCCTGGGAGACCGCAGAGGCATGTATTTCCAGCAATGCAGAGCTTATAGGCCCTTTTACTTTTCAGAAAACAAAATGTCATCAGATGTGTTTAAACATGGTGTTCATTGATCCACCGGACCACCATTTTCACAACCTCCACATATTCTTTTAAAATTTAGTACAACTCCCCATCAAACTCGAGGAGTTCATTTTCCACTTCAACTTGGCTTGGTATAGATAATATTCCTGTAAATAAATAGTGGAGACAACAATTATTGATTGGACAACCTTGAAGGCCAATTATATCTATATCCCTGACATTTGGTAAGCTAGGAATCTCGTTTTTTTTCTTTTTTGAACAAACCCAATTTTGTGTTATGACTGGTGCCTCCACCATCTTCCTCCAATTACCATTGTCATCAACGTTGATGACTGCCACAGAAACACTTAATCATTTTGCAGGAACCACCAACTTATCAGATCAGTTGTGGATTGAGTATGAATGGTGAGATACAACTATATGAAATGAAAGAGATGGAGATGCGATAACGTTGGATGGTGTTGGTGCGAAAGAAATGCTACACCATATGCAGCAGTGAGATGTGACAATAACACCATAACTTTCATTATAGGCTGACAAATATTTTAGATGAAAATGAATTAATCTATTGCCATCGTTGAGTGGCATAGATAAGCCAGAGATAGTGGGTATGGAAATGCTGGTTAAAATTTGACCACTCGAGCCAGCCTGTTAAACACTTGAAGTGCGTTGATTAAGGCAAAACCTCATAAGCATTGGTGATAGGCTAAATAAAATTGAATTTCAAACCTATAAACATGCTAAAACACAGATCAACTAGCTAGCTCAATACAATGTAAAGCATTACACAAATGCACAATATAGGATATACAGGTGAGGATGGACATATGATATCAGAAGTAAAATGCTGATATACAAATGTTGGATCCACATCGATAGAGGCACCTCTTACACTTAAAAGAGGATGCTGTGATGCTAGTGGATGCCAAGGATGTGATGCAGATGAAACCTGATGCAAAGAGAGGACCGATGAATGATTTAAAACTGAAACAAAATATGCAGATATAGGGGAGATGAATGACATAGCAAAAACGTCTATAGGAAACCTACTGGAAGCAAGCATGAGATGGACAAATGTTGTGAAATAAAATGTAGAACAAACAAGGGATGCGATGACTAGGTGTTTTCATGCAATGCAATAGGGATCAAGCAATCATGGTGGGGCTAAGTCAGAGCAAAGAGCCAATTAGGTAAACAAATTACAATGTATTACTAAAAGGAAGTGAAAATAAAAGGGAGTGAGGCGTATATGCTAATCGATGAAGAACAAAATTTCAGAAACAAAAAGAAATAAACTCAATCAAAATGTTGGAAACAAAACAAAGATAATAGAATATGGAAAATATAGATTGCGACACGATGAACAAGTGCATTCGAATAATATATCAGGAATTTAAACAGAAAATCTACAGGAAGATGAAAGCAATACATGTATAATTTGTTGTAGCCTCAAATGCAGTAAGCATTGAATTAGAGGCCATGTTGTTGTAGCAATATATATCATCGAGGCTGCGATAGGCAAATCAATGATATAAGGTTTCCTTCGATGGACAGTAAAAATAAGAAGAGGGGAAAAATTGTGAAGAACCAGAGAAGATGCAACAAGAAAATAAAAAAAAGAAAAAAATACAAAAGAAAAAGGAAGAGAATAAGTTGCTTACCTTCGGTTATTGTGGTTGGGATTGAATCTCCTTCGATCGATAAAAGGAGAAACTCCAGGGAGAAGGCAAAGGGGAAAAGGGAAAAAGGAGGAGAAGAAGAAGATCAGAACAGATGGAGGGGTGAAAGGCGATCGTGGATATGCGGAGAAGGGGAGGGGTGAAGACGATGAAGAGGAGTTGACCCTGCGGCTATGTTTTATAACGGAAATCCATTAGGGGCTTTTCACAAATGGTCCTCTAAATTTTTAAAATTTTTAAAATAGGGGTTATATTTATAAGGCTTTTCAGAAAAGGGTAAAAGCTATATTTTTTTGAAATCTTTTTTTTTTATATTTTTTCGAGAGAGATTCTAAAAATAAGAGGGAAATGGGGTCCAAACGAGGTTTTTGAAGTATTTTTGTAAAATATTTGTTTTAAAATTTAAGTTTTTTATAAAAGGGGATTTTATGAAAATATAGGGTTAAATTTCAGAAATTGGGTTTCAAAATGGGTCTGGATCCGAGATTTTGAGAGAATATTGAGTTTGGATCTCAAATTGAGATTGGATCCAGATAAAATATCTGAAAAAATACCAAGAATTGATTTTTTAAATTTTTTTGAAAAATAGAAGATTCAGGCTCAGAATTGGATTTGGATATCAGATTTGGATCTGATATTGGGTTAGATATGAAATTTAAATTTGGATTTCGGATCTGCAACCAGTAAATTTGAGAAATGAATGAAAATTGATCAGAAGTTGACCTGATTTATTTAAAAGATGGGGGCCAGGGGCAAAAAGGGAATTTTTGAAATTTTTTGAAAAAATTACGGTGTTCACAAGAAGTCAAGTGAAAATCCAACATGGAGCAAGCCAGATTCAAGATGTGGATGTCCAACAAGAATGGTGTTAAGAAGACTTTTGAATGAAAAATATATAGTTTGTACTTTAATCAGTGATCATAACCATGATTTAGCAGCTTCATTTATGACTCCTATGTTAAGGTTACATCATAAAGTAACTGAAGTGCATGCTGAAATAGCTGATAGCAACGACATTGCACCAAGAAGGACATACAATTTATGCCCACACATAGATGTTGGTCGCAAGAATATGTCATTCACACCTATGGATATAAGAAACCACTTGAGAAGGAAGATGACAAATAACATAAAGAATAGAGAAATATGTTCTTTGGTTGATTACTTACAGAAGAAATCAAACATTGACCCTAGTTTCTTTAATGCAATGCAACTGGATGAAGATGGATATACTTGAATATGTTTTGGGTAGATTCAATGTCAAGAATAGATTATGAATGCGTCAATGATGTGCTTATTTTTTAAATGATAGTGAAGATTAATACTGAACAATGGTCATTTGTGCAGTTTGTCAGAGTGAACCATCACTCATAGAGTTGAATATTAGGCGACGCTTTTTTGTATGACCTGACCAAGGAAAGCTTTGAGTGGTTGTTCTGAGTATTTACATGGGAAATAAATGGGAAGCAACCTGAAATTGTACTTACAGATGGTGATCACACAATTGCGGTTACAGTGTCTCATGTATGGCCAGATGCACATCATCGCCTATGTTTATGGCATATTTTTCAAAATGCAGCAAAGAACATAGGACACATATTTAATCAGAAGACAAGGTTTGACAAAAAGTTTACAAAGTGTGTACTTGAGAGCGTAGATGAGGTCACCTTTATGTCTGATTAGGAGGAAATGATTCAGATGTACGACCTTAAAAATTGTGTGTGATTACAAAATTTATATGCAGAAAAAGAGAAGTGGGCATTGGTATATGGAAGACAATACTTTTATGCAGGTATGATAGGCACACAAAGAGTTGAATCTATGCATGTCACACTAAAGAAAACCATGTATTCATGTTTAACAATGTTTCGCTTTATGGAATAATATGAATTATTTGTAGATGGTTTTAGATAGAATGAGCTTGAACAAAATGTGAAATGCTTCAATACACGCCCTGTAACTTTAAGCATAAAAATATTGATGCGACCTGCAGATCTGTATACCCTAACTGTATTTGAATAGATTAAGAAGGAGGTTATACAGGTCATGAATTGCAACATAGAAGGATGCATGCAAACCGAGAATATGCATAAATATCATATTGTATGGGAGGGCGAAGAGCATCTAAAAAGGCAAGAAGCACATGTTACATACAATGTTGACAATAGAACAGTTGAATGTACATGCAAAATATATGAATTCAAAGGTATTTTATGTCGTCATACATTAAAGGCACTTAATCAAGAGAAGATATAAGAAATACCTGAGTCATATTTAATGCGAAGATGAATGAGACAAGCAAAGATTGAACTGCTGGATATAGATAATGTTAGTCAATCTAGTGTTGATGAGAAGTGCCATATAGCCTCTTGTTACCAACAACTATGTAGGTCACTTATGCATGTTGCAGATTTGACATTGAAAAGTGAAGAAACCTATGTATGCATGAGAAAAGTGTCAAGGAAGTTACTTAAAAACGTGCAGTTAATTCACCATCACTCTGCTGTAGCGCATGAAGAGCAGTCCAAGAAAATGGTAATGAACAGTAGAGGCGAAAATCATGCTTTCCTTAACCCGCATGAGAAGTTGCATCGAAGCGTAAACATCATTTTCAACAAGTCAGGAGTCAATATTGTAGATTATGATAGAAAATTTACCTAGCAAAGGGTATCAAAAGGAAACTTGCCTCTGATCGCAGTCGTCAGAGGACAAAGGGTGCACTAGAATTGGTTGGCAAGAAAAGGTCTAAGAAACAACCAACCTTTAAGCAAAAGCAACCAAGCCCTTCGCATGAACATGTATATAAACATTATATTGTTTCTCATGTAAATTGCATTATGTGCAGCTTATCAATATCTAACTTGTGTAATTTTCAACATGCAACAATACCCTACAGACGTGCACTACAACATTGTAACCTTCAATTCTTCTGACCAATTTTTTCAAAATGATAGCTTCAGTTTTGCAAGTCTTTTAGTATGTAATCAATGTCAGGCTCAGATCAATTCGAAAGTGAACTATGGAACACATGAATTGCGTATGAATTTTGTTTAAGTCTTACCATAAAGTTAGTTGTTATGCCTCTTTGCATGGCCCAATTTCCACATTGTCAGATTTGTTAAGAGTTTAACAAAATAGGAGGTGAATATGCTTATATACTGGATGGTCTTATTAAGAAAGAGTTTTTGGATGAAGCCATTTTCATGAATTGTGAGCCACAAAAATAGAATTGTTAATATTTTTGTGGATAACCGTTCATGAAAATGGCTTCATCCAAAATGCTATGAAACACAAGAATCGCGTGTGAATTTTGTTTAATAATGTATTTTTCACTTGTATAAATCGTTGTAATATATATCATTTACATGTATAAATCATTGTCTCATCTAACCTACAGAGCTACAATTTTGATATCGTAGGTAAATCGCTATTGCTCAGTACTTATACAATTAGTGAAAATCATTGTCTCATCTAGCCTTCACATATACAAATTGTTATACATATAATGTAGTTGAATCATTGTGCAAAAAGTTGTCCTGTAAATAAACTATCTTAAAAGCAAAAACTTGTTATATTTACTACATGTGCATGATCGTTGTTAAATCGTTGTAGCTTAATTTTTAAACCATTAGTAAATCGCCTCTATGGTGATTTATTTGGTATATAAATTATTAATCATGTAGTGTTTTATCGTGATTTACACAATGACGTCTATGTCAGCCATAATTGGATGAAAATCGTACTGTGCATGAGTACAAATCATGGTAAAAGTGCATGGTCAATGTTTGTGCAAATCATTTCAGCCGTTTATCACAATAGGAACACAACTCATAAAAGCAAATCAGTGGCATTTTCACAGTACACAACGCTAAACGCTTGTTCAGTTTTTATTTATGAAGGTTGATAATTACAACGATTTGTTCAGTGGCATTTATGTTCTACACTTATTAAAATAGATTTATACACTTATAGAATGTCATGTTATAAAAAAGAATTATAGAATTACAACAGAGAATTATAGAATCACAAAAATAATTATCGGGATGTCAATATGTTTGTACTTATGAAGTTACCGCGACAATGATATCGATATATTTGTAAAACCCAAATATATGTGTAAACCCTAATATGAAGTTACCGTGAACATAACAACAATTTGTTCACATAGACAAAGCAAATCACGATAGGACAAATACTGTTATTCTATAAAAGTTAAAGAATATTGGTTATAAGTCAATTTGTATTTATCAAGTTACCTAGATTTGTAGTTCACCAATAAATATCGTGTCAATTAGTTTTTTTTTATCCTTTTTGCCTTTTACCAGTCATTGTGTAAATCGCTATAAGACAAATCCTTGTAGATATACTATATTTAAATCGTTATACAAGACAGTGTTCTATAGTGATTTACAAAATGACGTATATGTCAGAGACAACGATTTGCCTTTGCTATAAATAACAGTCCAACTTATTGACGTGTTTAGTAAAATTGGAATTTTATTTATTTCAACACAGAGAGATTTATATAATTTGTATACACAGTCTTACAAAATTTGTATATACAGTCTATAAAATATGTTAGAAGTCGTTATACATCATATTACTTCTAAGGGGGTCGCTTCGTTCGTTGCCTTCTAGGTATTCTTGCTGGTTGAGTTTTTTTCTCTTCTACAATTAGAAACTCTGTCAATTTTTTGCATAGTTCTGTGCAGAATCCAGGTATATCATCCTACAACAAAAAAGTAATATGACACCAATATATAAATTGAGTCCCAAAAAATAGAGGGTAATAAAACATGTTTAAGTGTAGAGCATACAATGTCGAAATCAGGTTTTCGTCCATTGTATATTGCTTCAATATACTTCATTACAAATACGCCACAATCGACGCCATTATTTTATAAAGGAGTATCATGTGCTAAGAGAAACCTCCACTCGCCAATGTCAACACCCAAAACATCTTTGACGAATCCCTCATGTGGTTAATGCAGAAGCAAGTAAATTCTAGGCCACTATACATGATACAATACCCTTATGGATGAAAACTTACCAAATGCATAATGTCACGTTGTATACCATTGTGAAAGTCCAATGAGTTGTAGCACCATATTTGTTTTTTATGTAAATCAATCACGTATAAGACCTAATGCTCAGTAGTTTGCCAGAGTGTAGAAATCAATATCTGCAAATCGATAGTACAAATCGTGTTAGGACTGTTATGCCTAAACCTTGGACAAGAGGTTTCTTCGACATTTTCACTAGACCAAAAGTCTCTGCAGTGATCATCATTACCCCAGTATGGTAGTCCATCTTGGAATCCAATGGAGTATGGCAATCGGTGGACAAAACTTTGTTAACCGAAACAATGATAATAGTAAGGTTAAAACACGAAGCAACAAGAGTAAATAAAAAAAGAAAATAAACATATAAGAGAACCGATATACCATGAAATAAGGGGTGACGACGCGTCTAGTATTGGTTGTTGTGTTGCTTTGAATATACATGATGAAATCAGATATAGTCTGTTTTGCAACCAATATGCACGTGTTAACATACATACCCATAGCATACGTAAATATATAACTGATAGTGGTTTTATACGTACAAAATTATTGATAGTGTTTCCTTCTGCAAATTAGTATTGCAACTGATTGATGTTATCTTGGAGTTCTTTGCTGAGTTTTTGGGCATTACTTTTTGTGAATGTTCAACTGACATTAGCAGAATATTCAAGAAATGAAATTGAAATTTCTTTCTACAGTACACAATACAAATTGAATATACTTCATAAAAAAGATAAATTTTGAAGAAACTCATCATGAGGTTTAGACAATATACGCCTGATTCGCCATCGCTGGTCGTGTAGTTGTCGTCTCCTTTCTCACCATCACTGGCTGTGTAGTTGTCATCGTCTCCTTTCTTGACATCGATACCCCATTTGCGATGAAGTAGGTTATATGTTCGATTCCCGAACATGTCATTTATAAAGGAAATGTTGGTTCATTTGTTCCTTAATCATGAAGCAAAGCGAAGTGACACCCTTCTAAACTTATACGATGTGTCATTCATATATAAAGGAAACATTATTTCACATATCGCTAGTTTTTAAAAACCGCGTGCAAATAAATTTCATTGCGCATTAATTAAATGAAAAAATGTCATTTCATCTGGCTTTTATAAAACTAGTCAACGCGATAGGACATATCAAGCAAATCGCGATGGCACGTATCGTTACAGTGAAATCGATTTGCAACTAAGTCTCGATTTATTTTTTCTTCCTCTTTTTTGTCTTTTAGCAGTTATTGTGTAAATCGCGATAGAAAAATCATTAACATAGACATAGCTCATCAACGCAAATCGTGATAGGATAAATTGTTGCAGTGAAATCGATTTGCAATTGTGACTTAAATCAGTATTAAGTTGTAAAATGATTTATATTTATGAAGTTACCTTGATTTTTACTTTTTCTAGTCTAAACATCGTCTCGATTTATTTATTATTTTACATTTCTGCCTTTTATTAATTAGTCATTGTATAAATTACGATAGGATATATCGTTCACATACATAAAGCTCGTTAACGTAAAACTTGATTGTGTGATGGATTTAGGTGAGGGTGCTTGGATTAGGTTGGTTATGAGACCCATTTAGCTCTCATGAAATCCAAACCCAATCTACATCCTAAACCCTAAAACCTGAAATCCTAAACCTTAACCCCTAAAACGCTAAACACTAAACCCCAATCCCTATAACATACACTACAAGAAAAATGCTAATTAGTGACTGATTAATGAGAGAAAACTATTCGTCGCTAAAATTCAAATTACTTACAAAATTAGCGACGGAAAAATTTTCATCGCAAATCCGTCGCTAATTAGCGGCAGATTCGAAATGAAAAAATTATGTCTCAAACTTCATCCCAAGTTAGCGACAAATAGTTTTCCATCAACTTAGCGATGGATTCGCCAGAAATTTTTTGGCGCTAATTCGGTCGCTATTTTTATAAAAATGGCCTAGCGCAAAATTCTCCCCCTCTCTCTCTCTCTCTCTCTCTTTATTTACCTTCAAATCTTCTTCCCGACTGCCGCCGTGATGCCTCCTCCCCTTCCCCATCCGCAGCCGCCGTGACGCCTCCTCCCCTTCCCGACTGTCGCTGACCCCTCTCCTCACCTTCTTCTCTTTCCCTTTCGTCCGAACGCCGGCCATCGCCGACGCCCCTCCTCTTCTCATCTTCCTCACCTTCTTTTTCTTCTTCCCCTTCTTTCTTCTTCTCTGTTCACTGGTCTGTCGCTGCATTCCTCTTCCATCTTCCTTCTTTCCTATCTCTCTCGGCTTTTAGCTGTAATCGATTTCTTTTTATTTCGCTCGTATCTGTTTTCGATGCTTATATTGTATAGGTTTGCTTCTTTTTTGCATTTAAATGTGTTTTGACGGAATGCTAGCGCGAGTTCACGATTATCGCGCTTTAAGTGTTTTGATGAACTAGTACGAGTGGTTATCCTTGATGTTTATCTGCAAAATCGTAAATCTCTACGCCCGCCACCATTGATTCGAAGACGCGCTCCGCGTCTTAGCGGGCGCCCTGTCGTCCGGCCTCCCTCCCGACCACTATGCATTCCCTTCTGTAATTAGGTCCTGTTCTGCATTGTTGGCACTCGGTGTCGGCCGCCAGATCCACAATCTCGTGCTCGTTAATGGGTTCAATCCTGATTCTTTCATTCGGTCTTCTTTGATCGGTATTTATCTCAAATGTGGTGAATTGGATGATGCCCGCCGATTGTTTGATGAAATGCTTGTTCAGAATTTGGTCCCCTGGAGCGCCATGATTGCAGGCTATGCTCGAGCAGGATGCGTTGACGAGGCAGAATCACTCTTGGTGGAGATAAGAGCATCGGGGATCGATCCCAACTTGGTTTCGTGGAACGGTTTGATAACCGGTAATGCACTTAATGGAGACTTTCTAATAGCTGTTATGGTGTTTGTTGAGATGTTAGCCAAGGGTTCAAGCCTGATGGTTCGTCAGTTTCATGTGTTCTTCCTGCTGTTGGCGATCTAGATAAGGTTATGGTTGGTAAGCAGATTCATGCCTATGCGACGAACAGTGCTTTAAATTGGGATGTATGTGTTGTTAGTGCTCTTGTTGATATGTATGGGAAGTGTGGGTGCACTGAGGATATGCGTAGTGTTTTTCATGAAATGCCTTAGAAGGATGTGGGCTTGTGTAATGTGTTTGTTGTCGGGTTCTCTCGTAATGGTCTTGTGGACGACACGCTGATGGTTTTCAGAGAAATGGAAGATCAGGAATTGAATTTGAATGTTATTTCGTGGACCTCAATGGTTGCTTGTTGTACCCAGAATGGGAAGGATCTTGAAGCATTGGAGCTCTTCCATGGAATGCAGAATTCAGGAGTTAAGCCCAATTCTGTGACGATTCCATGCTTGCTACCTGCTTGTGCCAACATAGCAGCATTGCAACATGGCAGGTTTGCAGCAACAAAGCCTCACAACTGGCTACGGCAACTCTGCACACTGTGCATATTTGCAGCAGAAAGAAACAAGAAATTAACGGTGGTGGGCGTTAGATTGACAATTTCCAGCAATTGACTGTTGTATTGAAAATTTAAATTTCCACACCATTGTGTTGTATGATGTATCTTTACCTGTCATCACATGTGTAATATTCTGAATTGTGTTGTCCTTTGTGTGGGCATACTATTTACAATATAAGGTTGAATGCTCACATGAAGATATGAATAGATCCAGTTCATAGATGAAGCTAATTGGTGATACTTGATGTGCATCACATGGTCTATGATATTGGCATGGACTGAAAATCATGGATTAGGTGTTACTTGTTAGGCAATATCCTGTCTAGTTATAGAAGTTCTAATAGATGAATTTTGACAACTTTTGTGGGCATGCATGTTTTGTAGTCTTAATACAATAGCAAAAAGCATGATAACCTACTTTTATTCAGGTATCGAGGTCAAAGCTGGTGAGTCGGTAAATTGTGATCCTGGGGAGCAGAATTACCTGCACCTCTCTCAGGTAGAATCCTTATCCTATATTTCTTGGTTGTCCCTGCGAACCTGATCTTTTTTATTATTTAGATTATATTTTCATAGTAGCTAACAATCTGTTATAATCCAGGTGTCTCTTGGTGAGATTAAGGACAAGCCAAATGAATTGATACCAATTGATGTGAAGATTGATAATAAGAAGCTTGTTATAGGAACCGTCTACAGAAAAATGTACAAATATACTGCTTGACTTGGTATTTGAAAAAGAATTTCAACTATCTCACAGCTGAAAAAATGGAAGTGTTTACTTTTGTTGTTAGTTGGAAAAAAATCCAGGTTTTTGGTGCTCTCTCTCTCTCTCTCTGCATTTGCTGTTGGTTGGAAAATTTAGGCCTGTGGATCTAACTTTTGTTAAGAATGCAGCTGCCCCATCAATGCCAGTGCCTTCAGTTGAAAAGGAAGTTACTGACTCAGACAAGTCATCAGTTTTTTACTTGGATTTTGAGTTTTTTTATATTGCTTTTGCTTTTGATGGATTTGCAGACATCCTTGAGATCATCTATGTTTATACTGATGGTTTTCATTGATGAAATCTTGATTCCAAGTTTGCTTTCAATGTAAATTGGATGGCCACAATGATGAAGCGTTTGTGCGCCTGCTGTTCTCTTATAAAATTGAAATCAAAGCTTGTGTTTAACATGCTTTGTTGCTGCTTATAATGTTTTTATTGTCATTTGGAATATGTTTTATTATGGCCTGTGGAGTTTCTATTTTTTCTCCCTTTTTAAAGTTATGCATGTTATATGACTGTAACACTATGTTGTGCAGATATTCTGTTTATATTCTCATCTTTACCAAGAAACCTGAGCTTCATCGATCATACTAGTCAACTTGGATGGAAGAAGTGAGCCTTTTTCCTAAAGTGATTTATTTTC
The DNA here is from genome assembly GCF_984573655.1 of Nuphar pumila. Taxonomy (NCBI): domain Eukaryota; kingdom Viridiplantae; phylum Streptophyta; class Magnoliopsida; order Nymphaeales; family Nymphaeaceae; genus Nuphar; species Nuphar pumila. The sequence goes on along the minus strand of NC_143261.1, from coordinate 83,061,980 downwards.
TTTGCTTTTGGTGTTCCATCTGCAGCCTGAGAAGGTCTATATTGTTGCTACAGGGACAAAAGGGCAAAGCCACTAATCATTGATCCTGGGCTATACATGTCAGAGAAATCTGATGTTTTCTGGTCAACACAGATGAGAGAACTGCCTACATCATTTAGGTTATTTACAGGTAGGCTTCAGTGAATTGTGATTGTTGAAATTATACTATTCTACATACCTATTAACTCATTTGGTTTAACAGGATGAACACGTGATTAGTAGCTTTGAAGTCTCTTCCAGCAAACAGGGTGAGTGAGTTTTCTGGATCAACCATGCCTGATGATGAAATGGAGAAATCAAGCGAACAGAGCCTCTATCTTTCCATTAGCGATGTCAAGTGTTGGACCGTTGTTCAACTTCTACTTATTCAGGTATGCTCCTCCCACCCCCGCAATGTTTCACTTGTTATTTCTATTTGGATATTTGAGCATCATATTCATCAGGTTTATATTGGTATTAATTCGATGTCTGTGTTACCTATCTTGTAGAGAGGTTTTGTTTCGCTCCCTCTCTCTCTTCTTTCATTGCTGTTTTTTCAAGTGTTACGAAAGATCTCATTTGCCAGACTCTTAACAAATATATTATATACAATGACGAACCATCTTTACTGATTTTGATATCTATGAACCTTGTCTACATTTGATTACCCCAAGAAAACACTACGAGAAAAGAATCATTAAGAAAATAAAAGAAAAAAAGTGACAAAAATCTTTTTAGTATGCATTTTCTCGTTTAATGTTGTAGCTTGGAGCTCTTCTGAGATTTGAGACAAATAGAAGTCTCATACTTAGTCATAACCTGTTTAGTTATACACTGCCGGTCCCAAGCCCGTGTATAACTGTTTAGTTATACACTGTCGGTCCCAAGCCCGGATAAAGAAGGAGGGTTGCGGTAGGCCAGTGATAACCAACATAAAAACTTAGTCATAACCTATGAATATGAACCAATATGAGAATTTTGTTGGGGCGTTCCCTACTGAGCGACGCGTTGTACTCTATAGGCCCGAAGGCAGTGATAAATGGGCAAGGGTTGCTAGGTCGTCGCCCGGAAGTGACGCGTCACACCGGCGCCCGAGTGTGGTGTCAAATAGGCAAGGGTTCCCACACTTTGTTGGACGGGTGGGGGTAAAGAAGTTAGTCCAAGACCATAAAATTAGGTTAGCCACTTGGAACATAGGGTCTTTAACTGGTAAGTTGGTAGAGTTAGTAGATGTTATGTTTAGGAGAAAGATGGATATTTTATGTCTACAAGAGACCAAATGGGTAGGTGAGAAGGCAAAAGTGATAGAACCTTGGGGATATAAGATTTGGTATACAGGAATAAATAGGAATAGGAATGGAGTAGGGATTGTTATGAGTCGTGAGTTTATAGATAATGTAGTTGAGGTCCGTAGGAAGGGTGATAGGATTTTACTTATTAAATTAGTATTAGGTACGGATATTATTAATATTATTAGTGTTTATGCACCTCAAGTAGGTTTAGATGATTCCATTAAGCGTCAATTTTGGGAAGATTTAGATGGAGTAGTACAAGGGATATCTTATGGAGAAAAGTTTTTTATCGGCGGTGACCTTAATGGATATGTAGGCATTAGTAGGGATGAATTTGAGAGTATCCATGGAGGCTATGGTATAGGAGAAAGAAACGAAAGTGGAGAAAGGATTTTAGATTTTGGTTTGTCCTATGATATGATCTTAGCAAACACTTGGTGTAGGAAGAGGGATTTTCACCTAGTAACATTTAAAAGTAGGGTTAATACGAGTCAGATAGATTTTTTTCCTACTTAGAAAGAGAGATAGGGGTTGTTGCATCGATTGTAAGGTTATACCGGGAGAAAGTGTAGCTACACAACATAGAGTCTTAATTTTAGATCTTAGAATTAGACAATGCCGCAAAAATGATAGACATAGAATAGATCCTAGAATTAAGTGGTGGGCACTGAAAGGAGCTAAACAAGGAATGTTTGTAGAGCAGGTAGCAGTGTTATTAAAAACGCGCCTCAAGGCGCAAAAAGCGCGCCTCGCCTCAAGGCGAGGGGCTTTGTGCCTTGAGGCGCAGGCATAAGGCGCAAAAGCCCTGAGGCGCACGCCTCATACGCCTTGAGGCGTACGCCTCAGAGCGAGGCGCGCCTCAAGGTGAGGCGTACGCGCCTCAAGGTGAGGCTTTTAATAACACTGGTTTTGTCCTATTGAATTTTCTCTCCAACTGTTTCTAACTTTTATGCAGTGGGAGTTTAACTCAAACACCAATCTTTTGCAAGTTGTATGAAAACAGTAAACCCCCTTATGAAATTAAGAACTAAGTGTTAATTAACTTTATCCTATGTCATTAGCAAATTATACTCTCCAACAGCTAGCATATGCCATCTGAATCTCTCTATATATAATCCATAGATACATGCCTATCGAAGAAGGAAATTATATAATTGATTTTCATGCCCACTTTTCCCCTTCAATAAAGTGATCACTTATATGTTCATCATATCCACATTCACCTTTTTACACAGAATTAATACCAGGATTCTCTTATCGATCTATTATTATCTCCACTCCAAAGTGCTCCCTGTGGTGTGTCTGTTCATATGTGCTTTGTGAGAATCTTTGTATAGGTTTAATCGTTCAACTTTAATTAGTTTGTCCTGGAATTTACTATTCAAGTCATAAGCAATAAGTTAGATTCACTTTTAGTAAGATTAGAAGTGTAGTAGATTATTATACAAGAATTTAAAGATGGGCCAACAATAGGCCAATTTTCTGCTCAGACTTAAATCTTATTCTACAAAAATAATGGATATATAGGTATATATATAGAAACATCATCCCTAGGATTAGTTAAATAACTAGATCTTAGAAAAGGGTGTCACGTTAATGAAAGTGTCACGGTTGTTTCACTGCAGTTTATACAACTGTAACAGTTGAACTGTTCTTGCTTTCTCAATAGCATCCACACTGGGAGTGTTGTATTTTGCACGCTGTCTCATAAAAAGATGCAAATCACAGTTGGATCAGTAAAGAGAACCATAGTTTCACTGGTTACTTAGCTTATAGAAACGTAGTTTTCAACACATAATTTGACAAGTATAACTAATTCAGGAATCAAATCCAATAGTCTAACTTCAAGCACATGGTATAGGTTTGGGAATATATAGGATTCTGGCTAATTGTATTGGTTCACTTCTTATGTCATAAAAAAATATCAGATCTCTTTTCATGTTGGGGATCCCTCTCATGTCTTCTTTACCCTTTTACTTTACTTTATTTAGAGTTTCCATTCATTGGCCAGAACACTGTGTGCACATGCAAACAAACTTATTTTATGGCATAATAATGTAAATGCTCTTGATACTAAGTATTTAATCAATTTTATCAATCTTTAATTATTCCACAATACAATAACTAAGTTGTTTGTGGCTAAATTTACTTCTACTGCCATGGTTTGATGTTAGGTGTATGATATACTGTCATGGTTTGATGTTAGGTTTTATACGTTAATCTCATATTTTTAGAATAATCTCATATATTTTAATTTCTTTTAGTTAATCTCATATATTTTCCAGTTATGTAATCAATTTTTTAGTTACTTTTATATGTTAATCTCATATTTTTTAGAATAATCTCATATATTTTAACTTTTATAGGTTAATCCCATATATTTTAACTTTTGTAGGCTAATCTCATATATTTTTTAGTTATGTAATCAGGTTTTAGTTACTTTTATATGTTAATCTTATATTTTTTAGTACTTATTTGACATTTTCTATTTCTTATTGGTTGTCAATTTCATCAATAACGCATTTCTTTATTTATTTGTATTTTTAGATATTTTTTTATAATTTTTTAAAAGTTTTCAAATTTTTTTTTTGAGGCTTACGCTTTACGCCTCAAGGCTTACGCCTCGCCTCGGTTTTTGGTTGAGCGCCTCGCTACGCCTCAACGCTTTTCACAACACTGGCAGGTAGTTAAGGAAGCTGATTGGTGTCTCGAGGAGGATTCAGAATCAATGTGGAATAAGATAGCAGGTGGCATGAGAAAGGTGGCTAAGGAGGTATTGGGTGAGTCTAAAGGCAGTGCATCGCTAGGTAAGGATACATCATAGTGGAACGGGGATGTCAAATTAGCTATTAAGGTTAAAAGAGAGTGTTATAGAAATCTAAGTAAGAGTCGTGATAATGAGAATTTGGAGAAGTATATGATAGCAAAGAAGGAAGCTAAAAAAGTAGTTCGAAACGCGAGGGATAAGGTATATAAGGATGTTTATGACAAGTTGGATACCAAAGAGGGCGAGAAGGATATTTATAGGCTTGCAAAGATGAGAGATAGAAAATTGAGGGATCTGAGTATGGTTAGATGTATTAAAGATGAAACACAAAGGGTTTTAGTTAAAGATGAGGAGATTAAGGAGAGATGGAAAGATTATTTTGATAAGCTATTTAATGGAAGTCATGCTCAGGATCTTGGAGACTTGTCCATTCCTTTTCATGAGATGAATCGTGACTTCATGCGCAAGATTCAAAAGAAAGAAATTGCAGAGGCTTTGAAGAAAATGAAATAAAGAAGGGCAGATGGCCCAGATGGTATACCTATCGAGGCTTGGAAATGCTTGGGAGAGAAAGGTTTAGAATGGTTGACAAATCTTTTTAACAAGATTTGACAGACAAATAAGATGCCTAATGAGTGGAGGAAGAGTACTTTGGTGCCTCTATATAAGAATAAGGGTGATATACAAGATTGCACAAACTGTCGTGGTATAAAACTCATGAGTCATACTATGAAACTTTGGGAGAGGGTGATTGAGTCTAGGTTGAGGAAGGTTGTCATGATATCGGAGAATCAATTTGGTTTTATGCCTGGAAGATCAACTATGGAAGCTATACATCTTCTTAGACAACTTATTGAGAGATATAGAGAGAGGAACAAAGATTTGCATATGGTTTTTATTGATTTGGAGAAGGCATACGATATAGTACCTAAGGGCGTTCTCTTGTGAACAATGATGAAGAAAGGTGTTTCTCTCAAGTACATTAGTATAATTAAAGATATGTATGAAGGAGTAGGTAACCAATGTCCGCACTTGTGGAGGGGTGACAACCAATTTTCCTATAACGATTGGGTTATATCAAGGATCTGCTTTAAGCCCTTTCCTATTTGCTATAGTGATGGATGAGCTTACGAGATGAATTCAAGAAAATGTACTGTGGTGTATGTTGTTTGTTGATGATATTGTTTTGATTGATGAGTCTAGAGCTGAGGTTAATGCTAAGTTAGAATTATGGAGACAAACATTGGAAGCAAGAGGTTTTAAGTTGAGTAAGAGTAAGACAGAATATATGGAATGTCGGTTTAGTAAGCAACAAAGTAGTGATGGGAGTGTAGTGAAGCTTGGTGAGCAAGAAATACCGGTGGATGATTGTTTCAAATATTTGGGATCTATCATTCAAAAGTATGGATAAATTGATGGAGATGTAAATCATAGGATAAAGGTTGGGTGGATGAAATGGAAAAGTGCAACTGGAGTGTTGTGCGATCGTAGAATGCCATTGTGGTTGAAGGAAAAGTTTTATAGGATGACTATTAGGCCCGCTTTACTATATGGTACAGAATGTTGGGCTGCCAAGAGACATCATATTCAAAAAATGAGTGTAGCTGAGATGCGTATGCTTAGATGGATGTGTGGAAATATGATAAAAGATAAGATTCAGAACGAGGAGATACGTAAGAAGGTAGGCGTTGCACCCATTGAAAATAACATGAGAGAGAATCGTTTATGGTGGTTTGGACATATTCGGCGAAGGCCTAATGATGCTTCAGTTAGAAGGATGGAGAAATGAGAAAATATATTAGTTAAAAGAGGTCGGGGTAGGCCTAAGAAGACTTTGATGAAGATGATAGGAAATAATATGAATGCTTTGAACCTCACCGAGGACATGGCATTGGATAGAAATGATTGGAGGAGAAGGATTCATGTGGAAGACCCAGAATGATTTTCTTTTTTGGTTCATATCGCCGACCCCAATTGTTTTGGGATGAAGACGTAGTTGTTGTTGTTGTTTGTAGAGGTCTCATACTTGTTGCAACTTAGGATCCGAGCCGAGCTGGAATCCCTCATGAGGACCCACTCGTTTTAACATAGGTCCAACTGATGAGTTGTGGAGCAGAGTTTTCGCCCTTGCAGTAAGGGGGGTCCAGGAGCTCCCCCCGGTGCGGGCGGGGGTCCAGGGGGGCAGCGCCCCCCAGAAGATTTTTTTTGGGGCTTATGTTTCAGACCCAGTGTCTTATGGATCAGACCCGATTTTTTACTAGCAGCTTAGTTAAAACTGTGTAAAAAACCCTTAATTTTTGGTCAAATGAGAACTTTGACCCTCATTTGACTAAAAAATTCAAGGCGTATACGCCTCAGCTTGAGGCGCGCCTTGCTTTGAGGTGTGCGCCTCAAGGCGTATGAGGCGCATGCCTCATGCTCTTTTTTTATTTTTTATTTTAAAATTTTGTGATGAATTAGCGACGGATAATATCCGTCGCTAATATTCAACGATGAATTTTTTATGGTTTGTGACATATTATATTTTATCGCTATTTTAGCGACGGAATATCATTCGTCACAAACCCAAATCAGTGCTTATTTAGCGATGGATTAGCGACAGATATGATCCGTCGCGAATCCATCGCAAATTAGTAACGGAAGTAGCGACAGATCAGTTATGTCGCTAATTAGCGACCAAGATTATGCGACGGACGCTATACGTCGTCAATCCATGGCTAAACTATTTAGCAACGGATTAACGACAGATTAGCGATGGATAGCGTCCGTCGCTAATCAACATTTTTCTTGTAGTGATAAAACCCAAATACCTAAACCTAAAACCTAAACCCTAGATGCCTAAACCCTAAACCCTAAAACCCTAAACCCCAAAAACCCTAAACCCTAATACCTACAATATAAAACCCTAAACCCTAAACCCTAAATCCTAAATCCTAAACTCTAAACCCTAAACCCTAAACCCTAAACTCTAAACCCCTAAAACCCTAAACCCTAAACCCTAAACCCTAAACCCTAAACTCTAAACCCCTAAACCCTAAACCCTAAACCCTAAACCCTAAACCCTAAACCCCTAAAACCCTAACACTAACCCCTAAAACCCTAAACCTAAACCCCAATCCCTACAACATAAAACCCAAAAACCTAAACCTAAACCTGAACCCTAAACCCTAAACCCTAGACCACTACACCCTAAACCCCTAAAACCCTAAACCCTAAATCTTAAACCCTAAATCCTAAATCCTAAATCCTAAATCCTAAAAACTAAACCCCTAAACCCTAAACCCTAAAACCTAAACTCCTAAAACCCTAAACCCTAACCCCTAAAACCCTAAACCCTAAACCTAAACCCTAATCCCTACAACATAAAACCCTAAAACCTAAACCTAAACCCTAAACCCTAAACCGTAAACCCTAAACCCTAAATGCCTAAAACCCTAAATCCTAAATCCTAAACCCTAAACCCTAAACCCTAAACCCTAAAAACTAAACCCTAAACCCCTAGAACCCTAAAACCTAAACTCTAAAACCTAAACCCTAAACCCTTAAAACCCCAAACCCTGGACCCTAAAGCCTAAAGCCTAAACCCTGAACCCGAAACCCGAAACCCGAAACCCGAAACCCGAAACCCGAAACCCGAAACCCGAAACCCGAAACCCTAAGCCCTAAACCCTGAATCAGTCATTGTGTAAACGCGATACAACATATCGTTCACATAGACAAAGCTCGAATAGGCAAATCGCAATAGGATATTCAAACAGATTTGGTGGGATGGGATGTGTTCGATTGAATTGATGGGTTTAAATGGAGGATTGAATGGATTGGGTTGGTTGTGAGACCCATTTAACTCTCATCAATATTGCAACTGTTATCAATATATAATATAGCGATTTATTCATATCGATTTGCAACTGTTATTGCGATAATGATATGTCTTTGTTTGAATTTGTAAACGATATTGATATGTAATATTGCGATTTACTCATATCGGTTTGCAACTACTACTAAAATATTGTGAACAAAACAGTGAAATTGATTTGCAATTGTTACTTAAATCGGTCTCAAGTTGTAAATCGATTTGTATTATGAAGTTACCTCGATTTATATTTACTAAGTCTAAACATCGTGTCAGTTTGTGTACACGTGCATAAAACCCTAGTATATGTAAAACCCTAATATAGATCTGTGTAAAACCCTATTCTATGTAAAACCCTACCCGACCCGACCCGTGGTCCATGTATAAAATCCTAAACAACCCTTCCTCTTTTCTACGACAGCACAACTTCTTCTTCTTCTTCTTTTTTTCTCCTCCGCCTTCATCTTTCTTCTTCTTATTCCTTGTATACCGGAGCAAGCACAAATATTCTGCATGATAGATAGGGAGTGATGTTGATGACCATCTATTTGATCTATCCTTACTGTCGTACCCTCCATCATTCGCAAATCATCCTTCACAGTTGAAAAAATATATGCCTAATCTTTGATATACTTTATGACAAATATGCTACAATCGTGCGAGCTTCATCTTTTCCATTGGTTCACATAGAAATGGAAACTAACAACTGAAATTATCACTATGTGATGAAAAAAAATTGCAAAGAGATAAGGACCTCCATTGGTAGATATATTTGCCTTCTATCATTCCCAGTGACTAGCGAAGGCCACTTAGTAAACTGAAGGTGTTGATGCTGATGATGACGATGATGTCTATTTTGAAGCACATAACAATTTGGACATGGGGGTGATGTTGATGATGATGTTTGTTTTCTTTGATGATGATGATCATGTATTGATCTAAGCCAAACCATTGGTCATGATGTATTGTAACTAAATACTCATATATTTTGTAAATGAATGTGGTTGTAATGTATCGTTGAAGTTAACTTGATTTATAGTTTACTAAGTCTAAACATCGTGTCGATTTGTTTATTGTTTTTTCTTTGTCTTTTATGAATCAGTCATTGTGTAAATCATGATAGGACATATTGTTAACATATACAAAGCTCATAAAATTAATTCGTGATAGGATAATCGGTATCAAGCAAATCACGATAGCATGTATCGTTACAGTGAAATCGATTTGCAACTACGTCACGATTTGTAGTTTACTAATTTTAAACATCGTGTCAATTTGTTTATTGTTTTTCTTTTCTGCCTTTTATGAATCGGTCATTGTTAAATCATGATAGGACATATCGTTCACATAGACAACTCATAAAAGCAAATTGCGATAGGAAAAATATTATTATATTATGAAACTTAAAGAATTATAATTCTAAGTCGATTTGTATTTATCAAGTTACCTAGATTTGTACTTCACCAATAAACATCATGTCGATTTGTTTTTTCTTTCTACTTTTTGCCTTTTATCATTCAGTGTAAATCGTGATAAGACAAATCGTTGTACATATACTGTATCTGAATAGTTATACCAAAAATTGTCCCAGAACGATTTACATAATGACGTCTGTATTTTTGAAGTTAACTCGATTTGTTCTTTACTAAGTCTAAACATTGTGTCAATTTGTTTAGTTTTCTTTTCTGCTATTTATGAATCAATCATTGTGTAAATTGCGATGGAACGTATCGTTCGCTTAGACAAAGCTCGTAAAGGCAAATCGCAATAGGATATTCAAACGGATTTGGTTTTGGTGGGATGGCTGTACAGATCATGATGAAACACCTTTTTAAAAAATAAATCTCGATCTCTTATAGAACTAGTTGCAAGGCAATCAAAATCAAGCAAATTGCGATAGTACGTAGTCTTTATACGTACAAATTGTTTCAGCTTTTTATAAATGTTTGTATAAATCATGATATGAAGATAGCTCGTAAAAGCAATTGATAATTTACGCATTACACAACACTAAACGCTTCTTCATTTTTTTTTATGAAGGCCAAACATTACAACAATTTGTTCAGTGGCACTTATGTGTTACACTTATTAAAAAAAATTATACATTTATAGAATGTCACTTTACAAAAAAGAATTATAGAATTATAACAAAGAATTATAGAATTACAATAAATAAATATCAGGCATGGGTTCCTAACATTTCCACGTTGCTTATTCTCAATCTTCAGATTTTGACGCATAGGTTCCCAATATTTTTTTAAATAGTTGGGGTCATATTGTCGTTCTTTATAATCATACGCTATGACACGAACACCTCATTTGTTCTAGCTATCCAATTGTTTCCTGAAGCATTCATGCCAATTCACGTTCCTGGCCCCACCACTTTTTATCTTCCTTCTCACTTCCACAGACTGTTTTGGGGTAGACTGTCCTAAGCCAGCTTGTAGGAGAACTCGACTACCATGCTGCAACTCGGCTTCATAATTGCTAAACAGCCAAATATCGTAGCCAGACAGTCTCGCAGCCTGATCAACAATCTCTTGGTCCTCGTCCTCCCCATCTCCATACGGTCTCCACACAACTTGGACATTGGAGATTATGGTTTTGGTATAGACATAATTATTCATGTTAATAAATGCTAAATATTAAAATGATTTATAATAATGAATGTTAAATATATTACCACGATTGTTACTAATGAGAGCTTTGTATTGAAATCATTTAGACTAATGAATGTTACATATTACAATGATTTACAATAACGAATGCTAAATGCTAAAACGATAACGCCTTGTACTAACGAAGAAAAAATCCTGCAACGATCATTACTTAAAAAAGCTAACGATTACATTGATTTACACGCGATAATGATTTGTACTAAGGAATACAAAATCCCGTAACGATGATTACTTAAAAACGTTAAACATTAGAACAATTTGTACTAAGGAATACAAAATCCTGAAATGATCATTACTTAAGAATGCTAACGATTACAACGATTTACACTAATGAAAGTTAAATGCTAAAGCAATAACTATTTGTACTAAAGAATACAAAATTATGCAATGACCATTACTTAAGAATGTTAAACATTAGAACGATTTGTACTAACAAAGACAAAATCCTGCAGCGATAATTACTTAAGAATGCTAAACATTTCAACGATTTATACTAATGAATGATAAATGTTGAAATGATTGTAAACAATTTTAAACCATTTACCTCATTTAATTGCAGACTATCTAAAATAAACTTAGCAGTATCTTGCTTTACATTTATTCTAGCCCACCGACCGATCTTTGGAAAACCATAAATCGCAGGGCCACACCTAGGATGCAAGGCGACAATATGCTCCAACAACCAGGCCTACAAAATCAATATATTAGTAAGACTATAACCTTCAACTATAAAATATGTAATAAACAATTACCTAAACAAATTGCCAAAACCCTGCGATGGTTTTTGTACTCTTACTCGTACAGTAAAGTTGCCTGTACAAGTGTGCGGGCATAGCAGCACCCCATGCATAGTTGTCGACTTTATGTAAGTCTTCCAAGAATTGCAGCCTCAAGTAACTTATCCTTGAACCAAACAAATCAGAAAATAAAGTAAGTCCAAAAAAATAAAGAAGGAAGTCGTGCAACTCTTGGTCAGCTCTTTCAAATGCACATGTAGTAGATTAGCCTTCCCATTTATTACGAAAAGAATAAACTTTCATCGATGTGGAATTGCTTTCACCAAAAATACATTGCTTTCGGTCCTCCATCAACATTTCTACAAAGGGTCGTGCACTCGTCCCTTACGGTATAGTTTGAATTCTGTAATAGGATAGCACTTCCATGACACTTAAGGCCCATAATCCGCGCCACATCTTCTAGGGTCATGATGATCTCAAAAGAATCAAACTAGAATGTGTTCGTCTTATTATTCCATTTATTTACTAGGTGGGTCATGGTGTTCCAACACATTTCAAAAGAATGTTGGTCAAGAAGGCCGTCGAAGTACATATTTCATAATCGATCTTTCTGATATTCACTCAGTTGTCCATACCACAACAGAACTACAAGCCACTAACACTGTTCTCTGAGCTTTTCACCTGATGCTCTACTTCTCTTGTGACCTTCTTGTAACACAAAATAGCATATTATTCGTATCAAATCAAAATTAGTCCCATTTGTACTTCTACATGCTGTACACAATAATCGCTATAAATAATAATCATTGCACACTCGCTGTAGATAGTAATCGCTATCACAGTAATCGCTATACATAATCATACCTATAACAGTAAATCGTTCACAGTAATCGCTATACATAGTAATCGCTATCACAGTAAATCGTTCACAGTAATCGTTATACATAGTAATCGCTATACATAGTAATAACAATCACAGTAAATCGTGAAAGACATAATCGATTTACGTACCTTGGTCACACTTTTCTCCTCTTCATCCTCTCCCTCCATCCTCTGCCTTTTTGCTTTCTTCCTTCACTCCTTCGGCTCCCTCCTCTGCTTTTCTATCTCTTTCTGCTTTTTCCTTTCCCTTTCCTTCTCTTCCTCTTCCTGCTTTTTCCTTTCCCTTTCATTCTCTTCTTCTTTCTGCTTCTTCCTTTCCCTTTCCTTATATTCCTCATCCTCCTTCTCCTTCCTTTGTCTTTTCTTCTCTTCCTCGTCCTTCTTCTTCTTCTTTTGCCTTTCCTTCTCTTCCTCGTCCTCCTTCTCCTTCCTTTACCTTTCCTTCTCTTACTCAGCCTGATGCTTCTTCCTTTGCCTTTCCTCTTCCATCTTCATCATTTGTCTTTCCTTCTCTTCCTCCTCTTTCTTCAATTGCCTTTCCTTTTATTCCTCCTCCTCTTTATTCTTTCTTTGCCTTTCTCTCTTCTCCTCCTCCTTTTTCGTTTGCCTTTACTTTTTATTCTCCTCCTCCTTTTGTCTTTTCCTCTCCTCCTCCTTCCTTTGCCTTTCCCTTTTCTCCTTTTCCTCCTTCTTCCTTTGTCTTTCCCTCTCCCTCTCCTCCTCCTTCTTCCTTTGCCTTTCCTTCTCCTTATCCTCCTCCTTCTTCATTTGCCTTTTCTTTCTTTGCTTTTCATTTTCCTTCTCCTTCTTCCTTTGTTTTTCTTTCTCTTTGTCATCCTTCATCTTTAGTTCTTCCCCATGCTTTCTTTGCTCTCCAGCCTCAATATCTGATGGATAATGCTCCGCATAATACAATTCCAACGCTTTGTCCGTTTCTTTATCATTCTCAATCTTAATTATATTTTGGTACCTTTCATAACGCTCATATAGATGGGACTGGTGGATCATTTCAGTAATAGTCATGAAATCGAACGATGAAGGATTTCTTGTCTGACGAGCTTTAGACATTGCTAACCTGCACAATACATAAATTTAACTGCATCATTATATGTTACAACCGCCTCCCCAAGTATATAATATTACAAAAGATCTCATTCGTTAAACAATCACCAACATTATAAATCATCGTAATATTTGGCTTCATAAGTAAATATCGTTGTAAGATTTAGCAAACTTAAGTACAAATCGAGATAACTTCATAAATACACATCACTACTGCTTTAAATGTATAAATCGTTACTGCTTCAAACTTACAAATCGTTGTAGAAATTGCAACCTTCATAAGTACATATTGTTGTAACGTTTGGGCTTCATACGTAAACATTGTTGTACGATTTATCAAACTTAAGTACAAATCATGGTAATTTCATTAAATCGTTACTGCTTCAAACGTATAAATCGTTGTTGCTTCATAAGAACAAATCGTGCTAACTGTTTTTCGATGCCCAGAAGGTGGATAGGTACAAATCGATTTGTTTTAATATGAAAATATATGTTATTTAGTATGAATAGTACAACCAGTTGTAAGATTTAGCATTCAGATTTACAAATCGATTTGTTTGCATAACGAAACGTTACAGAAACTCACTGAAACAATACGAGTTTTGGTAATCCGACAGTGAAGGAGAAACACCTAGAAGGTAGATGCAACCGATGGTGGCAACGATGTTGCCACTGCGTAGATGACAAAGGATGCTCTGGCGGTAGCAGACGATGGCAAAGGGTACTCCGACAGCAGCAAACGATGGCAAAGGGTGCTTCGGTGGAATCAAACGATAGAAAAGGAGGGTCCGGTGGCAGCAGACAACGACAAAGAGTGCGTCATCAAAGAGAGCTCCTGTTACAGTAGATGGTGCAAAAGTTTACTACTTAGGGCGAAAACGGAAAGTTTGGACTTTGAAGAGTTAACATCATCCTTGACTTTCTGGGATGAAGGCCATTTTTGTCCTTTTCTCAAACCGTCATTTCACTTTTCTATATAAAGGGCATTTTTGTCCTTTTCTCAAACCGTCATTTCATGGCGAGAATGACAGAAAAGGGTAGTTAAGTCTTTGCAATCACACCAAACTCTGATGCTAAGTGATGCAGACACACACGGGGATACGAGCCATACGTGATTATATACGTTGTGCTCATTCAGATCCCGAACACGCACGGTAGCAAACAGTGCGTCTTCCGGGTGGGGGGCAAATAACCTGCTTCGTTGAAAAGGCGTTGGGATATAACTTTTCATGTAGTTTTTTTGGCGGGTGTGGCATATTGAGAAATGAGTCTTACCATGATAGGGATATTCCGCAGAAATAGACTGTTGTTGAGGTCATTTGGGTTGCATGCTCAGAACATTTACATACAATTGAATGGTCGGAGGAAAAGGGCAAATGGGTTCAGATTTTTTCACGACTGGGCGTCATTACTAGACCTTTTCTGGATGGGGGACGATAGATTAATTACTCTCAAGTGAATTTGCATCCGAGGGTTCGACCTAATCTCCTATGCAGCGTATGATAATGAGAAATTTCTCTTCATAGGTGGTTTTAGACGCTAGCATGAGGAGCAGCGGGTGGAGATGATATGTTGTGAGAAATTTATGGATTTACCAGCTGGTGTGTGCGTGCAGGTGATCACTAATAGCTCCAGATACACTGCGAATCCTGCAGCCTTATCGTTCTCTAGACATTTTTCCATTGAAAATTGTTTTTGTAAGGGGCCTTTATTTGCTATGGGAACTATTCTTTTATTTTTGCGTTCATGTAACACCTTGTACTGGAAGGAAAAGCCACCGGATTGACTTCCCTCTTGGTTAGATCAACCGTAGTTAAGTTATCAGATTTAATACAATTGGGGGCATCCCCAGCATTTTCTCTCAAGCCTAATGGATTAGGCAACTTAACAAGGTCAGAGGCCCCTTCTTGATCACAAGGTACCTCCTTTTCCAAGGGACCAACATTGATGGACACAGATTGATTTGGCACAGGAGGAACATTAGTAAACCTAGGCTGATTTGGCACACTCTGTTGCCTTAGCCAATTTGAAACTTCAACATCTATAATTGGTTATTTAGACCCTCTATATAAGTATGTACCTTCATCAAATATCACATGTGAAACAAATGACCTATTGGTTATCGGATCAAAACATATATACCTCTTATGACACGCCCCATATCCAATGAAGACACATGCCTTGGCTTTCAGATCAAATTTAGAATTCTGATATGGTACCCATGCACAACCAAAGACACTGAGATGAGAATAGTCAGGCTCTTTACCAAGCAATAGTTCAAAAGGAGTTTTATAATTTAATCCAGCTATAGGCAAACGATTTATAGTATGAGTCTTTAATGCATCAAACCAAAACTTATTTTCTAAAAAGCATAAAATAGCAAACTCAACTTGGTTTCCACAATGTGTCTATGCTTATGCTCAACCACACCATTTTGTTGCGGTGTGTGAGGGCAAGACAGTGCCACACTCAACAAGAAAACTTGAAAATTCAATGCTTGAAAATTCTCCACCAGTATCACTATGAAAAATTTTTATGCTTATTTCAAGTTGCTTTTCCATAATATTTTTTAAAGCTTTAAAGCATTGGAAGGTGTCAGATTTTCGACTAGAGAAAAAAATCGGAAAAACCTAGAATAATCTCAATCAAGCATAAGCAAATAATATCTAGAAATCATTGGGGCTAGTCTCCACAAATCAGCATGCACAATCTCAAAAGGATAATTACTAACTGAATTTGAAGTATCAAAAGGTAATTGATGAATTTTACTTAAAACATAGCATGAGCAAAAATCAAATAAAGCTTTGTCTCCAAACAACTTAAGTCTTTTTTGTCATTTTTCTTCACTAGTTGACTCTTGTTTGTATGCAGGATTCACCTCCATCGGCTTCCTCCTTTGATTAATGGGCCATAAGTACAACTCATTTTTGCTTGGACCTTTTTAAGCACCACTTTGGTGAATTTTGTGACATATAACTAATTTTTCTTTATATCTGGAACTTCTAAAACTTCTTCCAAAGTAAGATTTTCTACAACCGGGTAAGAGAATATTACCTGTATAATTACAGAGAGATTTGAACCATTATCAATCATGATAGTTTCGGATCCCTAGTACTCATTCTTGTTATTCATGTCATGTCCTTCAACTATCATATGGTGGGTGGCTCATGTATGAGATACCAATTCAGATCTTGTTCATAGTTGACAGTATGGCAGCAAAGGCTCTAGTGATGTCATAACACTGACTCGTAGTGTGATTTTTCCTTTCACAGTATTGACAGATAACCTGATGTTCTGACCCTTGACCTTGATCCTTCTGATTTGGTCTAGATTTTTTACCACCATTATTCTAATTACTTTGAAAACCATTATTTCGACCATGCCCCTTGCCTCGACAGCCTCTATGTCCTCTTCCTCTTTGAGTAAAGAAGGCAATAATGGAAGCTTCCACTTGAGAAGTAGTTTTGAAGTTCATCATATGCATCCATTTCTCTTAGTTTAAGAGCATGTCTTAAATCTCAGCAAAGTCAGGGAGATTCTTAAGAGTTGTTACAGTTGTAACAAAACTCTTATATTCATTTGATAACCCATTCAACACATGCTGAACCAAATCAACGTCATCTACTGGTTCTCCAACGTCTGCTAGAGAATCCGTTAAAAACCTTGCATCATTCAAATAATCTGTCATAGATTTATCATTTTTTTTTGATGTTTTGTAAATCCTTCTTTAATTGGAGGATTTTCAACTTCGATTGAGAGGCATATGATTTCTCCAGAGAAATTCAAGCATCACAAGTTGTAGGTGCTCGGCCTCTATAACTGTGGCCTTGATCCAGCTTAATGCTAGCTAGTCAGATCTTTTCAGATCATATAATCTTGATTCAACTTAGACTGGTCTCTAACTTTTGTAAATTGAAAAAAGCTAAATGAAAACCATCAACAAACTTCACTAAGTCCTGACTAAACATTACTAATTCAATTATTCAATCTACATCAGAGTAGATAACTGTTCTGATTGAGCTTTATGGAAACAAGGTTGGAAAACACATTCCATTAGATGTGGTTTGCAAGTGACATAGCAGCACCAACAACATTATCTAAACCCGCCATCTCAACGCAATGAACGACCTTCGCAGCTCGCGATCAAGACTGCAATTCACACCGACTTTAATGGAGGAAAAAGTGGGATGAGCCTATAGGCTCCAATACCATAGTAAGATTTGAGACGCAGATTTGAGAACATACACAAAAACACGATTTTAGAGTGGTTTGATTCAAGATGAACCTATGTCCACTATCCCTATAGATAGGTTTCTATTATTTAAAGAGATATTACATGCCAAGGTTTTATAACTCCTATTTTTCCTAATTAAATCCACTTTTTCTTTAGATACAAGTCTTATAGTTTTAGAAGAATCAGCTTCTTAATTTTAGAAGGAAACTACTGCAAATCGTCTAGGGTAAGTCATTTCCCACTTCCAAATTTGTCTTATCATTCTGGATGTTTCTTAACCATAGAATCGGATCCTGGGTCATATGCTGATTTGGATATCTTAATAATCAACAACATCCAAAAGTGCTCTGATGGAATACCGTCCCGCTTGCAGTGGCGTATCAGCACAGCATCAGCAGCACTTGGGGCGATGGATCGATGCTTTGATGCCACTGTTGGATTTAAGGCACAGGAAGCGTTCAAATGAGTGGTCCAAAGGTCAACAAGAAAACTACTGTTGGCTGGGAATCGACAAGGGTCCACAGCACAAAAGAGGGATCAACTCATTTCCTTCTTGTGTATCTTTCCTCATGCCTTGTACTCGTCCTCATTCATGAGTTATCTTTCTATCTTTACAGGACTTTCTTCACTTGTGGCATCTGTTACTCTTGCCGAAACTGCTCCCTAAAACTTCGGCTTACCCGTTGAGATAAGGGAATGATCTGCCTTATGATAACTGTAATGTAACTTTAGTAAAACTGCTAGTGAACCATCTACTGAATTAAATTAGTAAAACTCAGTTTTATTTTTGAGATAAAATGGTACAGTAATGAAAACAGCTCCCCGTTCCCATAAAATTAGTAGAGGCGGCCTGCCTCCACCAACCCTATGGTCTCCAGGTAAGGCTGACATGGCCACCAGCCTTATTATTAGGGTCAACAGAAACATATAATTTTGTAAAATCTCATGAGAAAAATAGGCGATGATTCCTACTTTACACTACTCTCTCAAGCCTTTTCTTGCTAGCGGTGCTCTGTGGTGGATTCCTACTTGAGGTTGTGGAAGAGAATAGATCCAATTATCGGGGCCCAATATTTATAAAGTGTTGGCCCCAATCAAGTGGTGCCACATAGATGATGCCCCCTATTAAAAATGGGGGCCCAATCAAGTGCGATTATTGAATGGCATTATTCAAGTGGACACTGGACGATGAACCTTTGGATACCAATGCAGATCAATCCATCGATAGATGCACACAAGTTTTTCTTATGAAAAATGATTGTATTGTACGACAAAAAAATGTGTTTTTTGAAATGTCTCATAATTTTTGATATTCTCTTCATGTCTAAAATCACAAATAATTGATTTTCAAAAGACCTTTTAATCTTTTGCACATGTGGACTTTCTAAATATACGTGAATTTAACTTTTCTGTTTTGAGTCAAAACTGAAAACCCCTCTAGGGTTCTTATTTCTGAGTTCCAACTTTTTAGACTGGAACAACTGAACAGTTTATCTTTCAGAGGACATTTCGACCCAACAAAAGAAGGATTCTAGAAAAATACAAAAAACAAAACAAAACAAAACAAAAAAACTAGATAGAAATACCTTTCTAACTACATCTAAATGGTTAAAAATGATGAAGAGTGTTGAGATACATCCCTAACAACGTTCCAAAAAAAGAAGATGAACAAGTATGATTGTGTCAAGCCCAGTTACTCTATGTTATTTTTCAGCCACTTGCACCAAAAATCCAAAAAAACAATAATAATGGCAAATCGATTGATGTGTTAGCTTTTCAATGCCACTATGATTGCCTTGATCTAATGAGCGGTTTGGAATAAATGTTATCTAGAAGATAGGCTTTTCGACTGTATCACACCATCTAACTAAAAGGTAAATTTGCATAATTTTTTTGTGAACCTCACAAAGTTCGCATAAAATATAAAAAAAATAATCAATATTTGCAAGAATTAGGAGGTCCGCATATATTTTATGCATGGATGAGTAAGTTTGCATATATTTTATGCGAATATGAGGAAGTCTGCATATATTTTACATGTACTTCGTGTGGTCTTCCTCATAAAATATATATGAACTTTCTCATCCAAGCATAAAATACATGTGAACCTCTTCATCCATGCATAAAATATATGTGGATCTCCTCATCCACGCATAAAATATATGGGGACCTACTCATCTACGTAAATATTTATTATTTTTTTGCTTATATTTTATGTGAACTTCATAAGGTCCGTAAAAAATTGTGTGAATCTACCTTTTAGTTAGAGAGTGCGATACAGTCGAAAAGTTTATTTTTTAGAGGATGTTTCTCCCAAATTGCTCATCAGATCAAGGCAATATTAGTGGCATTAGAAAGCTAAAGCGTCGATCTGTCTGCCCTTTTTATTATTTTTTTTAGATTTTTGGTGTAGATAACTGAACAATAACATAGAATAACCGTGTTTGGCACAACCATGCCTATTCATATTCTTTTTAGAACATTTTCAAGGATGCATCTTAGCACTTGTTCATCATTTTTCAGCAATTCAGATGTCATTGAAAAAATATTTCTTTCTAGTTTCTTTTTTCTTTTCTGTGTTTTTAAAATCCTTTAATTTTTTGGTCAAAAATCAATAGTAAAGTTTGTCACAAAGAAAATTCACATATCCTCAGGAGGTCCACACATGTGAAATTTAAAATAGTTATTTTGACACCCAATAGGGTTCGAATGGCTCAGGGTCGACAGAAGAGTTATGCCGATCAGCAGCATCAGAAACTTAGTTTTGTGGTTGGAGATATGGTCTTTGTGAAAGTGTCTCTTACCAAGAGTATATTCAGATTCAGTAAAAATGGTAAGTTGAGTCTTAGATTCATTGGACTATTCAAGATTTTGGAGCGGATCGGCAAAGCGGCATATTGTGTAGCACTACTACCATAATATGTTCAGATTCATAACATTTTTCATGTGTCTATATTGTGAAAGTATGTTCATGATCCTATACATGTCATTCAGTATTAGGACGTGGAAGTTCTGGAGGACTTGACTATGTCAGAGAAGACAATAGCGATTGTCGATCGATGTGAACAAGTTTTGTGATCAAAGATCATTCTTATGGTTAAAGTGTGTTGGCGACATTATAGAATTGAGGAGTTTATATAAGAACCGAAAGCTAAAATGAAAGAAAAGTACCTACCTTATTTGAGTAGTCTTTGATTGACTATTTTTCATTTAAGTAAATAAATGAGATTAAATCTCTTATTTCAATTGTGTGTGTTTATATTCTGATTGTAATTTGCCCAAGTTGAATTGTGTTTGATTATAGTTTGGCTATTACTTCTGTTGTGATTTGAAAAATAGTTAAGGCTTTAAAAAAACCTTGATTTTTTTTTATAAAAATTTTGGCGTTACAACTTTGGTATCAAAGCCGAATTGAGCTTAAGGAAAAGAGTATGACAATTCTGGCACACCCAGTGATTTGGTATCACCATAAGTATGTTTCAGCTTAGTTATGCTAGTGTTATGTGCCTTGTTTAAATTATTGTTTGAGAAAATCTTGTGTGTAATCAAGAACCTAGTTATATATTAGGAGGATTACATGATGGCTTGGTATGGGAGAACCTAGAACATGCCTAGAAACTCATTGTGATTCATATTTTTTAATAAATGGGTATGGCGGAACAGGTGAAATAACATCATAGACACGCTGGACAACCTCACAGAGGTTGTTGGGTAGCAGGTGGTTGCAAACTTATAGTAGGTCGCCCAGGATAGGCATGCCGCATGGAGCGGTATGTCCTACAAAAAGTTCATAGAGATGGTGCCACCGTCCTTCATAGGAAAGGCAGATCTAAATGTCGTAGAAAACTGAGTTTGGAAGATCGAACGCATCTTTCGAGTGTTGGAGGTTCTTGAGGATAGGAAGGTTGATTGCGGGACGTACCGTCTGAAAGATCAGGCAGAGAAGTGGTGAGAGAGACCACCCATGCAATGAGATTTTAGAACGGGCTAGTGATTTTGGTTCAGTTTCTGGAAGTGTTCAATATAGTGTATTTTCTGAAGCACGCTTGTGATAAGACGATGCAGAAATTCTTAAACCTCCAACATAAGGGAACCTTGGCAGAGTACACCACCCGCTATCACAACTTGGAATGGTATTGCCCTAACCTTTACACGACGGACCCAGAATGGGCCATGAAGTTTGCTTGTGGGTTGAAGCTGGCTCTACACACGAAGGTTTACACACATGAACCGAGGACCTTGGATAAAGCCATCGAGGTGGCTACCCGTTTGGAGGATGACTGGTCTAAGAGTCAGAGGACTCCATGAAAGAAGCCAAGACATCAGCAGTATGACAGATAGAAAAATGGTGATAAAAAGAGGTTAAGCATAAAAAGATTCACCCCACCTGCCAAGAGATGCTAGCAGCAGAAGGATACTCGGTGTTCGAAGTGCCACCGAGCTCATGAGGGAAAGCAGTGATTGTGGGATACAGGAGATTGCTTGCAGTGCAGCGAGATGGGTCACTTCATCAGAGAATGCCCTCAAAGGAGGAATAATAAGAAAAAGTGTACCGTTGGAGGCCAGGCTCAACAGCAGTAGTAACGTTAGTCTTAGGGATAGAGGAGGACTACGGGTCGCATCTATGCTACTACTGCAATCGAGCTTGAGCATGATGCAGATGTTATTGAAGGTATTATCTAAGGCTACAGTGGTAGAGTGTAGTTTGATATTGGAGCAACATATTCTTTTATTGCTACTCATGCTAGCATATTGGACTTGCCTTCTATTACATTGGGTTATCTATTAGAAATTATTACACCTTCGAGCGATAGGACCATCACTCGTAGTTATTTGTCGGATGTAGAGGTATTGATATCATGATAGAACCTGCCGGCCAACCCAATTATTGTAGAGATGATCGGGTGTCAACGGGCGAATTTTGGCAAATAGTGGTTTTTTTTAAGAGACGTTATTTTTGTCATGCAATACGATTATTTTTCGTTTTTCTTACTAATGCTAGTTGAGAACGTGACACCAAATCAACATGCAACATGTTGGTGTGTGTTCTTTCTACTTGTGTCCAATTGTGAAATACGTGCAAAGGAACATTAAAAAAAATAAGATTTGATACGTTTGAGAGGACAGGCTTCTCATGAAATGCCATTCTTATAGTGCAGGATTCTTATTGCGCAGGGATGGGGACCATTGCGATATTATTCTTCTTTTACAGGTGAAGGGGGTTAAAACACTTAAACCCATGCTTTTTACACTATTTTGGCATTTTTGTCTACATGTTCAGATACAGTTTGTTCGACAGCAGATAAAGGCTCTCTGTTTCTCATGGTTGGAAGCTACCGATTTGCTGCAAAAGCTAAGAGCAGAACAGTCTAGGTTTAGGATCTATTTGTGGATCCATTTTATTTTTGTTTGGATTCAGTTTTAAATATGGGAAATATCCAAAATCCATCATAAGTTTAGGGTTTTCTTTTTTCATTTTAAAGGTTTTTGTGACCAAAGTTGGAGGATTGAATCACTCTTAATTTTTTGTGGAAGGTTATTCCTATTTTCCAGTAATTTATTAGTTTCTTCCTAATTGTGTAGTATAGGAATAAGCACGTAGTGGCTGCCTCTATTAAAAAAAAAAAGGGCGCCCCCTAATAAAAAAGGGTCCCAAATGTAGTGCACTCTTAAAAGAAAAAGCATCAGGTGCAATGTGATTGCACACTTTTAATATGCAGCTGCTCCTGATCACCCTTCATATTGGAAATGCCGTGTGTCAGTTGTGGGGCCCAAGAAATGATGGAGGGCAATCGGGTGCAGCAGCACAATAAAAGTATGCATTCACATTACACCTGATCCTCTTAAAAGGTAGTGTTCTGCCCCAAACACAGAACCACGCCTCTATATTTGGGGGTGCCTTGTTCGCTAATTCTGTATTCATAAGCACATGCAGGTAGCTGAAAAGGGGTTGGTATAGCTTATTCAATTAATGGCCGTGTAGAAAACTATGTACTTCTAACATATAGGTGGTGTTCCAAGTAGGAAACAAAAAGATCTATTGAAATAAACAAGTTAAAAGAATTAGGAATCAAATTGCGGATAGAGGAATTTAATTGAATCTTGCAGGTCATGTACATGATACTAAGTTTGTTGCATCATATATGTGATGAAGAGAATGTGCAATATTCATAGCAAGTTGCCGTGCCCCAAAAGGGTTTGGAGGGGGGATGGGGCCTAGGCCGCTACGCAGGCAGTCTAGGTTTAAATCAAATGAATGTCATCCCTTGCGTAAGCCGAAGCGTGGCAACTCTCTCGGGGCAAGGGGTAAGCTCACGGAGTTTTATGCTGCCAGGACAGTGATTATAATTTTGGCAGAAAGAGCCCGTGCAGATCCTGGCATGGTTTCCCCGTATAAATATCAAAAAAAAAAAACAGTTGTTATAAGCCTACTAGGGCTCAACACACTTGCCTAGGAGTGTGCATCATTTACTGCAAAGCCAAAGCCAAATAGAAAACTATCTCCGATGGATGGGAAAGTACTCATGGAGTTTTACACTGCAAACACCGACCATATCCATGGTCAACGTGACACATCTCGGGCCATAACAGGATGTCCAGTGGTTTCTCCATGATAAAAAAAAATGTTGTTTCAGGCTTATTAGCAATTGACCAAATATGCATGTGCACTTGTTTGCATTTAATTAATTCATGTAGTTCCTTTTACAAACAATTAAATGAAGAAAAGAGATTGATTTATGAAAGTTTATTAAGTGATGAACTGGACCTATGGATGGTTTGCTCCTCTCTCTCTCTCTCTCTCTCAACAAAGATAAGCAATCAAGAAAACAAGAATAGTCATCATCACACCAATTCAAATAACAGCTGCCTTAAATAGTCAGCTTGGAGATGAGCATCCTGGTGATCCTACCACAACCTTAAAGGGTACGGAAACTTAATTTTTGCTCCCTATTTTCAACTCTTGCCATGTTTGATCTTGTTTACACCATGAATCCGGTCTCTCAGATTATAGTATTGTACAATGAGAGCATCGACCTCCAAGCTATCATGGATCAGTTAACCATTGCTCTATACACTAGCTAGGGGGAGGCGATGATGGAAAATATATATCATGACAAATATAGCTATCCTTTTCAAACAAACATCTAACAGATACAAATCATGTTATAAATCACTGATTAATTGGACATCTTCCAAAAATAATAAGTGAAAAAAGAGAACATCCTACTGAAAAATAACTACATAATTTGGGTCAAAGGGGAATTCATCCCATTCATCCTTTCAAAAGCCTTGGCATACTTCTGATGCACCACTACGTCGAGTCATCTCAATTCTACCATCCATCTTCCACTATAAGACTTCTAATACTAGGAAGTGAACAAGTATAAAAATCTGCATACAGCAAAAGCAGATGATGAAATATTCAAGAATTCATCTGAATGTATGATATGTGATCACTATTCTAGTAACAGATCTACGAAAAGTGCTTGGATTTATGGTAGATAAGCAGACAAAGATATCCATATCCCGTGGGTTTAGCCTAGAATAATGCAGACTTCTGAACGACAGATATGAGAAAAATAGCCTACATTACCATTGGGGTTTTCTAGCCTTTTCATGTGCATGTGCATGCACGTGCGCGCGCACACACACACACACACACACACACAGATTCACCCACTGTGGAGCAAGAGTACAAGATGAAGTAGCTGGCGTAGCACCTGTGCCGGAGATGTCCCAAACACTAACTGCATCTGATGCAAGTGTTGCTTCGCAAAAAAAAAAGTTGCAATGGCTATGAAGAACATATAAATCATTTATGTACGAAGAAATTTATGTTCACAATTATTTTTTTGATAACCCCACAAAAAGCACATAACAGGTTGCGGATTTTCAGTGACACAAATTGCAACAGTATTGACAGAAGAACACATGAACATCTTGCTAGTATCAGTTTCTAACCCCAATACAGCATATTCTGCTCTCTGTGATTGGTACAGCAAAAGAAACATGGTTTCAGTTTAAATATTTGAATGAATCATGAAAAACAATGCCAGCCAGCTAATGGTAAAAGTTATCCATTTCATGACCTTTGAATTTGGTCAGGAAGCATGAAATACAGTTATGTAAGAATACCTATTCCCCAGGAGCTTCCTGAGGTTCATCATTTTTTAATCAAACCATGTGCATGAGAAAATATATGGTACATTCCAGTCTCTTCATCTGTGTGCTAAACGGAAAACTTGCAGGCCCAACAGTATCACGCACTCACAGGCTTCGATGCATGAGTTGTTTCCTCTTCAGCTCCTGCTATGGCATGAAGCAATTCCAGTGGAGTGGCTGCAGTGTCTAGATCACGACAACCATTTGACAAGTTTTTATCTTCTGCAGTGAGGTTCCAAGATGGAACCTGGTGTGAAAACTGAAACATCTCATTCCTTGGTATCCATCGAACAGCCATTGGATCCATATTTCTTTTATACACAGTTCTGAAACCAACAACTTTAGCGAGAGGAACCACACAAGCTCCTTCCTTCTCTGTGTAATCTTCAAGAACCTCTACCATCTCATATTTGTGTCGTACCTCAACAGGTGTAGAGGAGCTCCAATCGGGGGACCAGTTTTTGTAAATAGCCCAAGTATCACCCTTCTTGGGAAATATTCGAACTGGTTTTGTTTTGTTGATTTCTCCACGAACAATATGAGAGAATACATTTACTTTGTTGATCATCTCTGATTTACGTACTACCCTAAAATTACCACATGCTTTAGCAAATCCATGATCCATCCACATAACTGGGGCAATCTCATCATTGTTTTTGGCATTCAAATAACCAATTTCTACTTTGAATGGGCTCACAGAAATGACCTTATGAATCATGACATAAATACGTGGCATCCCATCATCACTATCATACAAAGCCCATATCTGATTTGGTTGAAAGCAATTCTCTGACCGATCCTTATCAAAATCGTGAAAATCTGGATCAGGAACCTTCAACAAATCTGCCTCATGGCTGGTAGCTACCACTGAATCATCAGTTTTTGGCAGTTTATCTTTCTGAAAACCTGTGAATTCAACAACTTTGAATTGCAGGCAATCTGTTGGCTTTGCCTTTACTTCAGCTGAAATTGCTGCTGCTGCAAATTTCATCTCTTCTAATTTCTTTTGGATCTCCATCCTTGCCTTATCAATTAACAACTTGCGAGCATCAAAAGCAGGTGCAGTGCCACATCTTTTGATCAGACATCTCACAGCCACATTTGGGTTTGAATGTTTTCCATTGGACAGACTATTTTTATGCAGTGTACCTGATCCATGGTTCTCATAGCAGGGGTTTGCAGACACAATTTGAGCTGAGTTGACAGCCTTACTTGTGTTCTGTCCTGTTACTTTCCCTGTTTGTATCAAACCATTTCCAACAGCAGAGGACATAGCTTCTTCATAAGCATACAAACCTTTCTCAGTTCTCCTTCTCTTTACTGACCTTTCAGTGTTTTGGATCACTTTGCCCGGAGTACTCTTGCTAAGGCCTGAAAATGTATTAAGCTCAACCGCAGTGCAATTCTTGCCAGTATTTCTCTTAAGAGAATTGCTTACATCTTTTTTATCCTTGGCAGTTGAGTTCAACTTCTCAAGATGTTTATGATTACCTTGACTACTCTTACATGGAAATGACCAATTAACAGATGAGTCGGATCCATTTAGAGGAATTGTGGTAATCTCTATAGCCATAAAGGATCTCCTGCAGTTTCGACAAATAAGTCGATAGTTGAGATAGATCCTAAGGTATTCATACTGCATTTTGCAAGAAGTGCACTCTGTCCAAAATGTAAGTGATTTCAGTTGGTGATGAGAAGAAGGCTGAGGCGGGTCCATAGAAGGTACCTGAGAATTCAAAGTGCGAGCTTCAATACTGGCTGATCCCTCTACAAAATCAGTAACAACATTCACAGAAACATGAGGACATGTGCCAAATGGAGCTGATGGATTGCTACTGCGTTTTGTGGCCTTCTTCTGGGACGCTACAGATGGCTGTTGGTTTCTCTTTTGATCATATAGTGATCTCTTTGCTCTATCAGATAGAACACTCCATGCCTCCGACACATACTTAAGCGCCCCATCAGCACCGAAAGATCGATTTTTGTCGGGGTGAAGCACAACAGCCAATCTCCTGTACTGCTTCTTGACAGTTCCTTTATCAGCCCAAGGGTCCAACTGAAGAATTGCATAAAAATCTCTGACCCCATTGATCTCAATTCCAGCAGCAATATGGATATCCAATATTGTCAGCAACTGAGAGATGCCCTCCAACACAGGATTCAATTTGTGGGCCTTGATGGCATACTTTTTAGCACCCACCAAATCATTCTCAGAAAACTTTCTGTCAGCAATTCTCTTGGCCCTAGCAGCCTCATCCCTGTTACACTCCATTTGCATCTTAAATCCCTAAAAATTTACCTCAATTCTTGACTATTCCCTCGAAAAGCTAAAACCATTTGACCAAATTCACAAAAAAAAAGACAAGGCCTTTTTTAAGGAATCAAAGGGACAAAAAAAAATTCAAGATCACAATTTCTGGAAACTTACCAAAGAAAATTCCTCTACGAAATAAAACAGAGAACCTAATGACCAAATCTAGCAAGAATTATGCCAAAAATTAGAGACTTGGAGACAAACCCATGTTGGAGGTTTGCTTTTTTTCGCCACCAAATTTGCAATTTTAGGAAAAACAAACTAAAATTGAAATTTCACAAAATTTCGAAAAAAAAAATCCAGATGGGGTGGACTCAATTTTGAGCAAGAACCAACTTGTGCTGATCTTTTCCACAAAAAAAGACATAAAATCAAAACCATGAAAACCCTAATCCCCAATTCACACCTCAGGAAAGAAAACAAAAAAACTATGAAATTCGAACCTGAAAAAGAAACACACCCCCAAAAAATTCAAATTTTAGTAAGAATTCATCACGAAATCGATATGACAATTTTCCACTACAGAACCAACAAAAAGACAAATCTATAGAAGATCATTTCACTCGATCAAGATGAAGATATCTCCCAATAATCAAACCCCAAGAGTAATGACGCCGAAGAAGAGGCCGATCAGCTTGTTATTCTCAGAGACAGCAGGGGTAAAATGGTAATTAGAGATCAAGGTTTCTGCAGAGACTTACAAGGAAAGCACAAATCCTCCATTGACGAGATGAGAAAATCACGATCTCTGGTGCTCCAATTTCCTTCCCCTCAGCTGCAGCTCTTGCAAGATCGAGATCTTTTTGGTTCCTCTGTGCTTCCTTGTCAAGCTTGGAACAAACAGGTCTCTGACTTTCCGTGTTCCCGTAAATGAAATAGCTGAATTTATATTCTAAGCATCTTTTGTCATTAATTTTCAGAATACTGGTTTCACTTTCTCAAAAATACGAAAAAAAGACTAATACCTGTCCTCTTTTGCAATTAAAATGTCTGTGGACCACGGGGAAACGGGTTCCGCCAAGGGGATGAACTTACTTTGGCCTAGACCCGCCTCGCTCAACACCATTCCGTCCCTCATCTTCGTTAAAAAATTATTAGTATATTTTTATATATTATAAAATCTTTTATATATATATATATATATTCTTAACTGTAGCATACAATTCTTTCTTGAATTACTCCTCTAACAAGCCACCTTGTGGTGGGACGTTGCAGGTTCAAAACCCAGTGGTACTGTTGCATATCTGGAGGAGGACTGCCTAACCCCAGCGAAGCAAATGGAAGGCCTAGCTAGAATTCTCAATCGAAAAAATTCTTTCACCATATCCAAAAGTATTTGCACTCATTTGAGTGGGTGTATATGTTCACGCATAATCAGAAGCATATCTTACTTGATTTAGAGTGGGAGAATATTGGCTACCCTCGAGTTCACCATACCCCTTAGCAAAAACCACCCATTCCTTCGCATTTTCTTGGTTTCTTTCATGAATCAAGCCCTATGGATATGATTTATGTGGTTTGCTTTGTTAAAAACATGTTTTACATTATCTGGTCATATTGTAAAAGCAGATTGTTTAAGGGCTACAAAATTCAACGATGTATAATGCCTCAAAATTTCAATATTAAGAAAATCATATATTTATATGTTGAAACCATCCAAACCAAATCCAAAGTGCATTTCCTAGTAAATGGGCCATGTTGAACACATTGGCCAAATAGCTCCCTATGAAATTCAGCTAGAGGGTACCGTACTATAGATTGTAGCCAATATTTTGCCCTTTAAGATACTAAAACCTTTCAAATCCCGTTTCATCATTAATCATATACAACTTTGTTTACTCAATCTATTTAAATGGATTTGAATTCAAATAGAAACGGATCTATTGATGACCTTACTAATAGTGATGGTATGGATGGTAGCAGCAGAGTGGCAAACATTTAAAACAAGAAAAACAATGGCAGCGTTAAGAAATTGTTTTTTTTTTTATTTCTGGTGTTTTTATCAACAAAATCTTGAAACATAATAAAAAAATGTAACAAAAAATAAGCAATATATAAATAACATGTTTTCTTTTTAAATGACAATATCATAACAATAACAGTACAGTGATATTTTAGCCGTTTAAAAAATGATGGTCAAAATATCGCATTTTCATTGCAATATTGCAAGATATCGCCGATATTTATCACAATCGGTGACAGACACAATTAGCAGACAAGCGAAGAATAACGAACAAACGGAGGGTTTTAAGTTTTAAAAAGGACAGGTTTAGGGTTTCATGCGGAAGGATAATTCAGTAAATTGGCTATTATCATGGATAAGCTGAGTTAAACGGATAATGGAAAAGTGGGCCTGTCTTCAATAGATCCGTTTATTGCAAAAGATGTGTCGTTTTTTGACTTATTAAAAGAATATCTCCCTATTCGAAATTTAAGTAAAAATATGGATCCTGTTTGAAAGTTTTCTAATATTAAAGTAAAAAAAAATGTTGCCAGACATGGTCAAAAAATTACATGGTTCTCCATGAGTTGGTTGGCCGACCTCCAAGTTGTTTCAGGGTCTACTCCAGCAGCCTCTATTAAGGGTTGACCAGGTCCAATATCTGATCGAATTGGATCCCACATGGTTGAACCTGGTTCAAGGTCCAATTACCGACCCTTCAAGGCTGGTTTTGACTTTTGAGGTTTCATTTGTGGAAGAATGATGGATCTGGATTGCATATGATGGATAGAGTCCATGCTATTTGCTACAATTCGTTTGTACCCTTAGTGTAAGGAGTTGCGATTTTGCCAGACCCATGCATCGATATCGATATGGTCTTAGTGTGACTGGATACAGATATATGAATTTTTATTTTATTTTCATGTCTTACTACGCCAAGTTGAACCTCTTTTATAAGTGCATAATTATAGAAATTAAAGTAAATTAACCCACTACTTTAAGCACTAAATAAAATCACTAATGAAACCCACTAATTCTAAAAGACTTTTTGGGCTCTAAAACCTTTGAGGCCTCTTGAGTGGTGCCATTTGGGTGGGGCCCACTAGCCAAGAGTGACTTCTAGAAGGGACGCCCTCATGTGGATCCACTTGGATGATGAGATGGTTGCATTATTCGAAGCTCAAACTCAAGTCTGATATGGATTGGGGCACGGCTCACATCAATTGAATTAATCTTCGCTATTTGAAAGAGGACCCGTTGACCTTAACGGGCCACAAAAACTCATAATTAAGTTTCAAACTTGTATAGTTGGAGCTGGATCCAGATAGATGTCACAAGACATTATAATGACCATGGTGATAGGTATAGGGGGTCCGAACTGATCAGATTCGGGCTGGATCTTGTTAGATTTGAATCTAAATCCAAAATGTAAACAGTATATTCAAATCTGGATCGGGATCAGATCCAAGGAGGTAAGATTGAATCCAAATCCGAAATACATATGGTACTATGAAACTGGCAAAAAATATAATAAAAACAAACTATTTATATGTAAAAAATGCAATTAGGTGGATTTTTATTTGAATCAACTCCTGATCAGACTTAAAATGCTGCCCTGAAACCCAAAGTAATCTGATTGAGCATATCCAGATCTAGTCCGAACCCACATTCAGATTTTACTTAAAGAATCCATAACTGAAAATAACATGTCGGACTTGGATCAGATATCCACCATATGCAATCCGTTTGCAGCCCTAGTGATATGATCTGAATCCGTCTCCTTTAATGAACTTCAACTTAGGCCTATGTTTGGGCCAAGCCAACCATGTTCTTGATTCCCCTTCATTGCAGATAATTAAAAGCAAGGAGTGACCAATCTCTTGTGACCTTCATGAAGGTTAGGCAGACCCCTACCAGTTATACAAGCATATACCACTGGGATTCGAACTTGCAACGTCCCAATAATTTTCATTTTTGATATGAACCATAATATAATATTTCCTAATTATCCCATTATCTCCAGGATTGCTGCATGTGTGTGGTGTTACAAACTCATTGGATCGGATTCAGATGTAGGCATTACCGAGTCTTTGCAGTCGGATATGTTACGACAATGAAGCCATACATGATACTTCAAGTACAAGGTTTTGATGATGAGCAAGTGAAATCAACTGCATTTCAGCTAAGGCTATGAAGAAATTGAAGAATTCGGTGAAGAATCCTTGAAGACTAGTGTGCAAATGTTTAATTCATTAAAAGTCTTAGATTCTTGTAAGAGCCTTACTTAGAGTGCATATTTAGGTTGCATTTCGCCTTAAAAGTCTTTAGAAAAACTTTTCTAAAAGAAACTCTTTTGAAAATCTTTTTAGAAAACTCTTTTCTTAAATTTTCATGTTTATTAGTCGACCAATAGACTTATCAGTCGACTAATCCTTTCGCGCCATATTTTCTAAAAAGTCATTTTTGTCAAATTAGTCGACCGAAGGTTTTATCAGTCGACTGGACAGAATGTCTGTTTTCTGCAAAATTAGCAGCAGTCGACTAATGGTTTTTCAGTCGACTGAACAGAACATGTGTTTTCTGAAAAAAATTTAGCAGCAGTCGACTAATGCTTTTTATCAGTCGACCGAACAGAATGTTTGTTTTTCAGAAGTTTTTAGCAGCAGTCGACTAAAAGGTTTTTCAGTCTACTGATGATATTATCAGTCGACTAACTTTTCTCAAGTCGACTAAGTTTCAAAAGTTCAGATTTTCAAACGGCTCGATTAACAGATCAGTCGACCGACGATAACTGTCAGTCTACTAATAACTAACTATTAGTCGAGTAACTGATGTTTCAGTCGACTAATTTTGCCGTTTTCCTGAAACTTCAAAAAGGTGTGTCTTTTCATTTTTTAAACATTTTGATCGTTTAAAATGGACAGTTTTGACACCCTTTCATACTCTCAACGTATGAAATCTTTGAACTATAAATATGAGTGCATTTTACAGTCAAAAACATAGAGAGAAACAACAAGAATTCAATCGATTTGAATCATTTACTTCTTGCTTTTCACTCCTATCCTTTCAAGTATTTGTTTTCTCACTCACGTGATATTTTCACTTCAGTTTTTCACTCAAATCACTTTGAGAGATAGTGA
The DNA here is from genome assembly GCF_984573655.1 of Nuphar pumila. Classification (NCBI taxonomy): domain Eukaryota; kingdom Viridiplantae; phylum Streptophyta; class Magnoliopsida; order Nymphaeales; family Nymphaeaceae; genus Nuphar; species Nuphar pumila. The sequence goes on along the minus strand of NC_143261.1, from coordinate 83,028,898 downwards.
ATTCGTGAGTAGAGTGTTTCAACAACCTCAAAAGCCAATTGCATCTCATTTGCATTCAAAAGGAAGACTCATAGGTTGTATTGTAAGTTGTTATTTCTTTTGTGTAAAAAGAAGGACTCCTTGGTGTAAAGGAGTTGTTTGCTTTTAGTAGGATTGTTACTGAAAGTGGGACCGGTTATGGTCTGTGTGATCTTGTAGTTTACAAGGTTGATAGTGGAAAATCTCAAGCGAGTTTTGCTTGGGGACTGGATGTAGGTCGGGTTTGACCGAACCAGGATAAAATCTTGTGTTTTTTGTGTGTTTGCTTTGAGATTTGCAAAATCATTCAATATTCCGCAGAAAGTTTTAAAAGCACTATTCACCCCCCTCTAGTGTTCGTTGCCTCGATCCTTGTGCACTTTCATTTGGTATCAGAGCAAGGTTTGCTATTACTTTGATTTGACCATCATCTAGCATGACAACTACAACATCTCAGCACAAAGAAGGTAGTTCCTCTGTTCGTCCTCCTCTCTTCGACGGAACAAACTATGGATACTGGAAAGTAAGAATGACAATATTCCTGCAATTCATGGATCTCGATATCTGGAGAGTTGTTTCAGAAAAGTACCAAACTCCATCAACTGATTTCAGCCGATGGACCGATGATGAAAAGAAGACTGCTTCACTGAATGCCAAAGCCATGAATGCCTTATATTGTGGCGTTGACAAGGTAGAGTTCAATCGCATCTCTCAATGCTCTACAGCTAATGAAATCTGGCATACTCTTCTCGTAACACACGAAGGTACGTCAAAGGTAAAAGAATCTAAAATTGCTTCTTTAGTTCATAAATTTGAATTGTTCAAAATGAAGCAAAATGAATCTATATCGGACATGGTAACTAGAATGACCGATATAACTAACACTTTGAAATCCCTTGGAAAAGAATATTCACAAGTGGATTTAGTCAGAAAGATTCTAAGGTGTTTAACTCCTGAATGGGAGAGAAAAACCACTGCTATTGAAGAAACAAATGATCTCAATACTCTCACTCTTGAAGACTTAGTTGGTAACCTAATGGCATATGAGGTCCAACTTCAAGACAGATATGAAGAAGAGCCTAAGAAGAAATCTCTTGCTTTTAAGGCTACTTCTGACTCAGAAAATTCTGAAGAAGATGAAGATATTGCCCTCATCACAAGGCAATTCAGAAGATTCATTAAAAATGGAAGATTTCAAAGAAAGGCAAAGAAAGCAGATTCTTCCATTCCCAATGAAGTAAAGTGCTTTAACTGCAAAAAGGCAGGACATATCAAGAAAGATTGTCCTCTTCTCAAATTCAAGCCCAAAGACCAATTCAAGAAGAAAAAGGCATTTCAAGCATGTTGGGATGATAGTGACTCCTCTTCCGATAAAGAATCAAATGAAGAAGTCGCCAACATGTGTTTTGTAGCACAAGAAGATTCGGTAAGTCAATTTGACTATGATGAGTTATTTGAAGCATTTAATGATTTATATGCTAAATTTAAGAGTCTTATTTCTAAAAATAAAGAGTTAAAAACTGAAAATTTAACTCTTGACTCTCAAAATAAAGTGTTACTTCAAGAAATAGAAGATCTCAAGAAGGAAAATTCTTGCCAAGCACTTGAGATAAAAGAAATTGGAGTTAGAACCAATCTCTTACAAAATGAAATATTTAGTCTTAAAGAAAAGTCAAATGATCTTCTTTCTATAGTGACCAAATTCACAAATGGTCAAGAGAATCTAGAAAAACTTCTTGGTTCTCAAAGATGCTCGGTTAATAAAACCGGATTGGGATATAGCTTCTTTGATACTCAAAATAGACCAAACTATGTGGTGAAAAATCAAAGACATTATTCTCAACCTTTTGTTCATAAAACTAAACTTTCTAGTTCTAATAGAAATGCATCTAGAAATGTTTATTCTAAATCTTTTTATAGAAAGAATATCTATTATCAAAGGAAACCAAAATCCAAATGGATATGGGTTCCTAAGACTAACTCTCATGGACCCAAAAATAGAAAGGGGTCAAATGCTCTGTTTTCTGATTTTGTTGTAGGTACACAACATAAGGAGCAAATGGATATTAGACAGCGGCTGTTCCAAACATATGACTGGAAGGCCGGAGTTATTTTCCACCCTTCAAAATAGGGATGGAGGAACCGTCACCTTTGGTGACAATAACAAGGGAAAAGTGATAGGTATTGGTAATATTGGTAATCCAAAATTTCCCTTGATAGAAAATGTTCTTTTAGTAGATGGTTTAATGCATAATTTAATATCTATTAGTCAATTATGTGATAAAGGTTTTCATGTTTCTTTTGAAAATGATTTATGCTTAATTTCTGATTTTCAATCTAAAAAGATCATTTTTAAAGGTAAAAGAAGAAACAATGTGTATGAACTATATCTAGATGAATTACCCTCTTTTAATGAAAAATGTCTTATTGTTTCAAATGAAATTCAATGGTTATGGCACAAGAGACTTGGACATGTTAACTTTAAAATTATTTCAAAATTATCCAAGAATGATCTTGTAAGAGGCCTACCTAGAATACCATATAAAAAGGATCACTTATGTGATGCTTGTCAAAGGGGTAAACAAATCAAGAGTTCTTTTAAAGCTAAAGATATAGTTTCAACAAAACGTCCTCTTGAACTTTTACATTTAGATCTATTTGGACCATCTAGAATTCAAAGTTTGAATGGTAGCAAGTATGCTTTTGTTATAGTAGATGATTATTCTAGGTTTACATGGGTGATTTTTCTAAAAAGCAAAAATGATGCTTTTTCAGAATTTTCTAAACTTTGTAGAAGAATTACAAATGAAAAATCTACGTCTATTATTAAAATTCGTAGTGATCATGGTGGTGAATTTGAAAATGAATCTTTTCTAAAGTTTTGTGATTTACATGGTATATCTCACAACTTTGTTTTTCCTAGAGCGGCTCCACAAAATGAAGTTGTTGAAAGAAATAATAGAACTTTGCAATAATGTGCTAGAACCATGCTTCAAGATAAAAATTTACCAAAATATTTTTGGGTTGAAGCAATTAATACAGCATGTTATGTCTTAAATCGTGTTCTTATTCGACCAATTTTACATAAAACATGTTTTGAATTGTATTATGATCGTATACCAAAGATCTCATATTTCAAAATTTTTGGTAGTAAATGTTTCTTGTTAAATACCAAAGATAATCTTGATAAGTTTGATTCAAAATCAGATGAATCAATATTTCTTGGATATTCTTCTAGAAGTAAAGCATATCGTATTTTCAATAAAAGAACATCTTGTATTGAAGAATCTCTACATGTTGCATTTGATGAGAATTGTGAGCAGGTTATTCCTCTAAGCGAAGAAGAAGAAACAATACTTCAAAAAGAACCCTTGATAGAGAGTACTTCTCAAGAAAATATTCCTCTTCAACCGGTTTGGAAAGAAGTTCCTAATCATCCACATGAACAAGTTATTGGTGAAATAAAGAGTGGTGTCCAAACTAGAAGGCAGTTAGAAAAATATATTGCAAATGTTGCTTTCATATCTAAATTAAAACCAAAGAATATCAATGAGGCATGTGATGATGAATTTTGGCTTTTAGCCATGTCTGAAGAACTTAACCAATTTACTAGGAATGATGTTTGGGATCTAGTTGTTAGACCAAAGGATCATCCAGTAATTGGAACAAGATGGGTCTTCCGAAATAAGCTGGATGAAAATGGTGAAGTCATTCGTAACAAAGCAAGGCTAGTGGCACAAGGCTATAATCAAGAAGAAGGCATAGGTTTTGATGAAACCTATGCACCAGTGGCTCGATTAGAGTCAATTCGTATGATGCTTGCTTTTGCTAGTTACATGAACTACAAGTTATATCAAATTGATGTTAAGAGTGCATTTTTAAATGGACATATCAATGAAGAAGTTTATGTAGAGCAACCTCCAGGCTTTGAAAATGAGAAATATCCAGAAAAGGTCTACAAATTGAAAAGAGCTTTGTATGGACTCAAACAAGCACCAAGAGCGTGGTATGAAAGACTATGAAATTTTCTAGAACAATATGGTTTTTCCATTGGTCGGGTAGACTCCACTTTATTTATTAAACATTTTAATTCAGATATTCTTATTGTGCAAATTTATGTTGATGACATAATATTTGGTTCTACTAATGATTCTCTTTGTAAAGAATTTGCTAAGGCTATGCAGGAAGAGTTTGAAATGAGCTTGATGGGTGAATTAAACTACTTCCTTGGACTTCAAATAAAGCAAACTGAAGAAGGAATCTTCATCAATCAGGATAAGTATACAAAAGAACTTCTCAAGAGATTTGGGATGGACTCATCGAAATCAAGAAGGAATCCTATGAGTACAACTACTTCTCTTGATAAAGATGAAAATGGTAAAAGTGTAGATATTAAGCTCTACAGAGGTATAATCGGATCTCTATTATACTTAACTGCTAGTCGACCTGATATTATCTTTAGTGTTTGTATGTGTGCAAGATTTTAAGCTTATCCAAAGAAATCTCATTTAACTGCAGTAAAACAAATTCTTCGTTATTTGAAAGATACTTCAGATTTCGGTTTGTTTTACCCAAAATCATCTTCCTTTGATTTAGTTTCATATAGTGATGCAGATTTTGCAGGAAGTAAATCTGATCGCAAGAGTACTAGTGGAACTTGTCATTTCTTGGGAAATTCCTTAGTCTCTTGGTTTAGTAAAAAGCAAAATTCAGTATCACTCTCAACAACTGAAGCTGAATATATAGCGGCTAGTTTAGCATGTTCACAAGTACTTTGGATGAAACAGACCTTAAAAGATTTTGGTTTGAATTACTCCACAACAACTATTTATTGTGATAACACTAGTGCTATAAATCTTTCAAAAAATCCTATTCAACACTCAAGAACTAAGCATATTGAAGTTAAACATCATTTTTTAAAAGATCATGTGTTAAAAGGAGATATTTCGTTAAATTTTATTTCCACTAAAGAACAACATGCTGATATCTCCACTAAACCTCTTAAAAATAAAGATTTTATGAGAATTAGGAGAGAACTAGGTATTTGCTCATTTTTGGATTTATAAAAATGTTGATTTTTGAACAAAATCTCAAAATCGCACTATATTAGTCGACCGATAAAGTTTTAGTCGACTAAATTTTTTTTTAAGTGAAGGGACCCGACACCCCTTGGATTTGTTTTAAAACCCATTTTTTTTTAAAGAGGCATCGTTTCACTTCGTACCTTTTCGTTTTTCTTAAAAACGAAACCCTTAAACGAAAACCCCTCTTTCTCTCTTGCATCTCTCTCTTTCGAAAAACCCTCGGAGTGCCGTTCGACTCCATCATCGCCGGGATTTTCTTACCGTAACAAGGAGACACCAAAATCTTGTGGCCGTGATCTTGAAACGCCGGAACTCTCTTGCCGTGACAGTGCATTGCCGAAATCCCCTTTTGGCCGACTTCTCCTCACCGTTAGCCACCACATTGTCCTTCATTTTTTATCGCCGAAAAGCTTTTTCCCCTTGCCGGACGTCATTTGGAAGCCGACAATTTGGTAACCGTCGCCGGAAAGCTTTTTCCCCTTGCCGAACGTCATTTGAAAGCCGACATTTTAGTAACCATGCCTCGTATGAAGTCTGCATCTGCAAAAGGTTTAGGTTCTCCTCCTCCTACACCTACTTCAAGACATGTTTTTTCACTAAGATTACTTCGCAATCCTCTTCTCTATGACACTTTTGGATCAATTTCTGCACTACCTATTTTACCAGGCCGAAATGTTCTATTTCACTTGTTTTCTCGTTACAAAATAAGAGAATTATTTCCTGGTATTTCACATCTTTTTGATGCTTGTGCAGATACCCTTCACTATCCTTTTCTTATTCACTTGTTTTACACAAATTTACAAATGAATCATGAAACTGGAGTTTTGTCTTCTCTTGTTCGTGATGTTGAAATCGAGTTTGATTCGAAATTACTTGGAGAAATTCTTGAAATTCCACCTTCAGACACTCTTTTCAACACTATTGAATTGAATGATGAAAGAGTTTTTGAACAAATTCTTCTTCCAGAAGCACCTCACTGCCCTCCTTTCAAAAATACTAATCTTCAAACTCGTGCACGCATTGCTGGACGAATCCTTGCCCACAATGTTCTACCCAAAACTGGTTCTTTTGATTATTATTCCACATATCTTTCTACGACTCTTTATGTTTTATTTGGAAATATTTCTGTCAACTGGGCCAATGTGTATTTTACAAACTTGTGGAAACAAAAACCATTTCTTCCTTATGGTTGTCTTTTAACCCATATTTTTAGACATTTCAAAGTTCCTTTAACAAATGAAAAGTACATTGAGCAAAAAGAGTTCTTTGATCAAACAATTTTTAAAAGAATGAAAATTAAATATCTGCCTCCCTTAAATGTTGATCAAACTGAACCATCTGATCCTAATGAACCATCTATTTCTGAACCTTCACCTTCTGCGACACCTTCATCTCATGCAAAAAGAAAGAAATTTTCGACAAATCAAGACCATGATGAAGTTATGCAAAGACTGGAAGCTTTGGAGCTGCATCAACACACCTTTCGTGAAGATGTGACTCAACAACTTGCTTCAATTCAGAAGGATGTAACTGCCATTAAGGATTTGCTAAACTCTCTTTTCTGATCTTTGATCTTTGAAAAACATACTTTATGGGTTGTAATATTTTTAAACTTGTATCTCTATTTCTGCTTATGCTATTTTTGCCCTTACTCTTTTTGATTCTGACAAAGGGGGAGAAAAAGATAAAGATAGCATTACATTGAAATTAATTGCAGGAGATCTTGAGAAAAAGATGATAGTTGCATGAGAAATGCAAAATTAAGAGAAAAAGAAAACTTTGAATGAATGTATTTCTAAATGCATGAAGAAATGATGAATGGAAATGCAAACCAATCAATATGTGATATATGTGCTTTAAATGTGCTAACTTTTAATGTTTTGCAGCATATTGATAGGGGGAGTAAAATCTCCATCTATGCATCTAAATGCTTCATCTTTGATTAAGTTTGTCATCATCAAAAAGGGGGAGATTGTTACGACAATGAAGCCATACATGATACTTCAAGTACAAGGTTTTGATGATGAGCAAGTGGAATCAACTGCATTTCAGATAAGGCTATGAAGAAATTGAAGAATTCGGTGAAGAATCCTTGAAGACAAGTGTGCAAATGTTTAATTCATTAAAAGTCTTAGATTCTTGTAAGAGCCTTACTTAGAGTGCATATTTAGGTTGCATTTCGCCTTAGAAGTCTTTAGAAAAACTTTTCTAAAAGAAACTCTTTTGAAAATCTTTTTAGAAAACTCTTTTCTTAAATTTTCATGTTTATTAGTCGACCAATAGACTTATCAGTCGACTAATCCTTTCGCGCCATATTTTCTAAAAAGTCATTTTTGTCAAATTAGTCGACCGAAGGTTTTATCAGTCGACTGGACAGAATGTCTGTTTTCTGGAAAATTAGCAGTAGTCGACTAATGGTTTTTCAGTCGACTGAACAGAACATGTGTTTTCTGAAAAAAAATTAGCAGCAGTCGACTAATGTTTTTTATCAGTCGACCGAACATAATGTTTGTTTTTCAGAAGTTTTTAGCAGCAGTCGACTAAAAGGTTTTTCAGTCTACTGATGATATTATCAGTCGACTAACTTTTCTCAAGTCGACTAAGTTTCAAAAGTTCAGATTTTCAAACGGCTCGATTAACAGATCAGTCGACCGACGATAACTGTCAGTCTACTAATAACTAACTATTAGTCGAGTAACTGATGTTTCAGTCGACTAATTTTGCCGTTTTCCTGAAACTTCAAAAAGGTGTGTCTTTTCATTTTTTAAACGTTTTGATCGTTCAAAATGGACAGTTTTGACACCCTTTTATACTCTCAACGTATGAAATCTTTGAACTATAAATATGAGTGCATTTTACAGTAAAAAACATAGAGAGAAACAACAAGAATTCAATCGATTTGAATCATTTACTTCTTGCTTTTCACTCCTATCCATTCAAGTATTTGTTTTCTCACTCACGTGATATTTTCACTTCAGTTTTTCACTCAAATCACTTTGAGAGATAGTGAATTCGTGAGTAGAGTGTTTCAACAACCTCAAAAGCCAATTGCATCTCATTTGCATTCAAAAGGAAGACTCATAGGTTGTATTGTAAGTTGTTATTTCTTTTGTGTAAAAAGAAGGACTCCTTGGTGTAAAGGAGTTGTTTGCTTTCAGTAGGATTGTTACTGAAAGTGGGACCGGTTATGGTCTGTGTGATCTTGTAGTTTACAAGGTTGATAGTGGAAAATCTCAAGCGAGTTTTGCTTGGGGACTGGATGTAGGTCGGGTTTGACCGAACCAGGATAAAATCTTGTGTTCTTTGTGTGTTTGCGTTGAGATTTGCAAAATCATTCAATATTCCGCAGAAAGTTTTAAAAGCACTATTCCGCCCCTCTAGTGTTCGTTGCCTCGATCCTTGTGCACTTTCAGGATATGGCGCACACCAATTTGCAGTCGGATTCATATTCAGGTGAAAAAAGCTCTTTTCGAATATGAGTAAGATTTAACTATTTAATCCACACAAGTATGTTATTTACCTGCACCAGGATTCAGATGTAAAACTTTAAAACCGAATCCAATCCATTTGGTTGATTGGATATAGAATGCAGTACTAGATCCAACTAAAAATTAATCAGTCAGTTGGACACTCGGAAATCCAAAGCCAAACCCCATCGATTGACATCCCTATATCTTTCTGTGATACATCTTTCTTCCCTCTTCTTCTTACAAGATATTAGAGCAGGAGTGTTCTTAGTAATTGAATCATTAAAATGTACTTAGGCTATGCCGCCTGGTGTGATTTTGAGTTTGATTTAGGGATGTAAACGGTTCGGATTATGGTCGGATTTAGTCAACACCAAACCTGACTAATTGGATATTAGGAAAATGGATTCGAATTCGATATCAGATTCAGATGGTGAAAATCTAAAGCAAAAATCCCCTTTTTTTAAGTGTAATTGAATTCGGATATCCATCAGATTTGAAAGGCCAAAAATTCAAAACCATATCTACATCAGATTCGTATATAGTTCTGGCTTACCAAATCCAACTACACAGAGTCGGATAAAATCTGATCCATTGACATCTGTAATGAGATTCAAGGATTTCATATTTTTGGGATCTCTGGTCAGATTCGATGTGAGCCCCATTATGGATCGGCCTGGATTCAAACACCCTCTTGGGGTACAAACCAGCAAGCCTACAAAATTTGCAAGCCCTTATCAAGTCAATGTAGATAGGGATGCAAATGGGTAGATTCAGGGCGGAGGTTTTACAAATTTTGCTTGTTTCAGATCCGACTCCTCTATGTATTTAGCTGTTTCGGACCCGAACCGTTTGCATCCTTAGATGTACACACACTATTTGGGAGCCAACCAGGAAATGTCCAGGACCATTCTCAGGAATCAACATCTTTTACGTTTCAAAATTTTAGTTCTGACCTTGACCAACGCCATCCACGAGTAAATCATGGTGCTCTTCCATCTCTGAGAGCGGCCCCGGCTTTTACATCTGAAACCAACATGACCTTAGTCCAACCGAGATAGGCGTATTCGAAATTTTGCACCGATAATTTCAAGTCAGAACCCGTGTCATTAAGACTGAGACACGGATAGGGACACGATTTTATTAACAACTAGGGAGAGTCAGATAATTTTTTATTATTTAACTGATGGAAACTGTTTTTTTCATATAAAAATGCACTTACTATTGAGAATGTTAATAAGGCTAATAAAATAATGTTTGTATGCCTCACAACTTCTCATGTCCATGTGTCGTGTCTATCTCCCGTAGATACGGGATCCTAAATGGCTACACTCACATATATCATAACCCATATCCATTTTGAAACATTTAACTGGGGATTGTATTTTTATGTGTATGTGAGAGGAAATGATGCAATTAGGAGGGGCCGACTCATCCATATTTCCCAAATTCGGGATCTAGGATAATTTGATCAACAAGATTTTTATCCCTAGTAAGATTCTTAATAACCATAGGGGCTCCACTTGTCTGGTAGGAGCAGCTAGTGCACGCAGGTTCAAAACTCAATGGTATAGTTGTATGACTGCTTAACCCTAACTTGCCTATCCAAAAAAGATTCTTAATAAAAAGAGAGTCGAGCAGGGGATGATGAAGTTCCCCTTATCACTAGGGAGGACACCCAACTTCGACAAGGGACGACACCCACATGGGTTTCAAACTTGTGAAACCTGATTTTTTATTTTTATTTATAGAAAAATTGCATGATTTACTTATTTTATTATAAAATTTACTGAAATTATTTTTGAGAAAATAAGGCTTATGAGAGACGGGTATGTTTTCTGATTAAATGACTGCAAGAATAAGATTTTTCCATTTTAGATTATCTTGGTTTAGTGTAGTTTAAATCTTATAATTTTTTCAGTTTAATTTATGAAAAAAAAAATGAAAATATGAATTTGGGTGACTCATTTTGGCCCCACCTGAATGTATATACCCAGTATTACATGTTTCTGGCCTGACATTCAATCGATAAATCCTTCGTATCTCTCTCATTCAGAGGAATTTTGATGAATGATTTATTATGTTGAAAAGTTAACAAAATTTTACATCTATTATTAAATTGAGCACTATCCATAGACTGAGCACTATTCAGTGACAGTCCGAAAAGAAAAGTACAAGCTTGCACAAAAAATGTTTGTAAGTCTCTCATACGGATGAATTTTTACGAACAGTTCGTGGCATTTCAAAACTGACAAAATTTCTTATAAACTGTAAAAAATTCTGCTCTGACCATCAAATGAAAAAAAAAATTGTAACCTCTGTAATAGTGGGACAGAATTAGACTTTTTGCAAGTTTGGAACTGGTTTAAGAACTGACCTTTGAATACTTGCATAAATTGCCCATTGATATACGTGCTATTACGAATAGTTTTTAGACTATATATCTATTGCAAAAGTCTAATTTTCTGCAGAGAATGATATGCTCAATATTGAGGCATGATTGAATGCTTAATTAATAAATGTGTTCGCCTATATGGCTACCCGCTAAGGGACCAAAAGGTCCGACTTGCGAACTTATTGACAAATATTTTAATGATATCCCTACTGCATGTTTATGCTTATTGCTATGATGATGATGATATGAATGTATGGATGCATGCAAGTTATGAAAGTTTATCGCATTGCTTATGTATATGCACACGTATTTGTAAAGTATGAAATATGAACATGATATCGAATGCAATGCTCTAATATATGCATCCATAGCACTACAAGAAAAATGCCAAGTAGCGACAGACGCTATCCGTTGCTAATCTATCACCAATTCCGTCGCTAACGTGTTTAGCGACATATTAGCGACAGATAGTGTCCGTCACATAATTCTAGTCGCTAAATTCTGATGGAATTTATATGTCGCCAGTTCGTCGCTAATTAGCGACGGATTTGCGATGACTTATTTTTGTCGCAAATCCGTCGCTAATTAGCGACGAATTTGCGATGAAGTATATCCGAACAAATTCCGCCGCTATCTTTTGGTCGCCAAGTTAACGACGGATTTGCGATGGAATACAATCCATCGCAAAATATATCATCGCTAAATATTAGCGATGGATAATAGTCATCGCTAATCCGTCGCAAAATTTAAAAAAATAAAATAAAAAAAGAGCCCCGAGGCCTGCGCCTCATATGCCTTGCATTTCCCAGGGGCAGTGAAATTTCTCTTCATTATTGGTCTTGAGGAAACAAATCTCAACCACTTTCCCAGGGGCAGAGTTCTACTTTTCCACTTGCAAATGTGCCTGATAAATTAGCATTGGAAAGATGATACCATCTGTTAGCATTACATGTGGGCTTCCATTCCTTTACAACAACTGCTAAAAGAGGAAAATTTCTTTTTTTAATTCCATTTCAATATTGTGCACTGCAAATGTGATTGCACAGAGTTTTTTTAAAGACAACCTGAGCAACCATGACTCGTAAGCTCGTAATTAATGAGAACATAAAACAATACATAATGAGTATAAATTACAATATAATCCACTTCTTCTTAATTCAAATGCAATTGCACAAAGTATTTCTAACTACAACCTGAGCAACCATGACTCATAAGCTCATAATTAATGAGAACATAAACAACGATACACAATGAGTATAAATTACAATTTAATAAAGAGAAAGGATTCTAAAATTATCAGCATGAACTAATAATACTCATATGGTTGTGAATTGCCAAACTCCTACACTCACTGTCAAGAGTTTCCATGAATGTCAATTGTTTCCAGTTTATTCCACGAGCTACAATCCCCAAAGCAGCATTGCAGACCTGCCAACACAGTATATTGTTTAACAAGCAGGCAGTTTAGAGACTTTCTTAAGCATAATACCATAGTGTAATATTGTTCTTACCTCATCAAATACTATATTGATGAACCTCAAAGAAAGTAGCAGAGTTAGTATTATTTCATATACAAGGACACCGATAGGTTCTAAAGGGAGCATAAACCAACGCAAAGCAGATGTGAGTTGTTCAGGCATTGTCGTTGCTAAGCAGAGGCATGCACTTTGGAAGACCTTTAAAGGAACAAGCTTCAATGAATAATCATACAAAAGAAAAAATTAACTGCATGGACCCTAAATAAATTTCACAACAATCTCACTGTAGGTATATCATCAAACTTATTTCTATTAGGCATCAACTTCAATTCTGGCTTAGATGCTATCCCTGCTTGATGTTGACAGACACGGAGAAATTGACTGATGTGCAACACAATAGAAACCTGTGAAGTATATGACAAACTGAAACTTTTTTTATATATAAAGGAGTGGGAATGTGAGATGTTGGAATTATTGAAATGCTCTAACAATTTTTTATAAGGTTCATCAATATCACAAAAGCAAGCAGAGCTTAACTAAAGACCCTATCAACTGCATAAGCTGACAAACGAAATCCTCATTGACGCTATTTTACAAAGCTTGAGGCTTTCCATAGTTGACACACTACTATGTCAAAATGTTCACACATGATTTTCCATGAACTGAATTGGACTAATGTTATTACAATTGAAACTTAAACCGCTGGAAAATGAGAGTTTATATACATGCAACAGACCAATAAATGCACTTCAATCAAAGGGTAAAGGTAAGAAGCACCACTTAATTTTCTTAGGTGCTTCTCTATGAGCATAGGGTCTAATATACTAAGTTTAGTGTTTTATTTCTCACTATTTTTTTCGCCTGCAGATGTTCAATGGAAAATTCTATACACAGGATGAGGAATGAAAGAACAAGGTGGAACTGACTTTGACATACCAATTTTTCAAGTCAAACAAACACATGTATTAATAGTTAAAATTGTTTCCACTAGACAAACTTAGTAAATTGTCTTGCAGGCTTTAAAATATTGAAAGCCAGGGCGCCTAAGTAACCAATGCTTCTATACTTGGAAAAGGAAGCACCCTGGTTTACCTTGTCCATCAAAAAATAAACAAACTTCATGTACTAGTCATGCTTGGATCTTCAAATGATTATGTCAGTAAACAATTTATGGATAAGATTCAACCACTTGAATAATGTCATCCAGGAAAATCAATCTCACAGGAAGATCATTCTGACTAATTAATTAAAAAGCACTACTCAAAGGGAAACTTCAAACATTGAAAGGATCTCATATATTTGTCAAGATTGAGTCTTGAAATGATTATGTTAGCTTCTGAGCAAGATTCAACTGATTCAGTAAGACCAACAATATAAAAACAATCTCACACCACCAAATCATGAAGAAAAAAGAAAAAGAGAACGCAAGTTATTAGAGCAAGAGAAAAGTGGAAATAATCAAATGCTTCAGACCTAGTCCAAGGTGCGGGTTCAAAGTACATAGATGAGAAATTTAAAATCTCTTCCAAGGTGTACGCTTCACAAATAGAGCCCTCTACTCTTGCTTTATTCTGAACCTCTTTTTTGAGATCAAACATGCATCTGTCAACAATATACATCTCGGATTACAATAAATTTCTCAATAGTATTGAAAAGAAAAATTTAAATAAACATATACCTTTCAAATGGGTACATCCATCGATATTACACAGGCTCACCAACCCTAAGTTCATATGACAAATGTATGACCACATGTTCCATAACATCAAAAAATGTTGGTGGAAATATCTTCTCCAGCTAACAAATAGTAGTTACAACAAATTCCTCTAGATTCTTTACCTCAGATACTACAACTTTAGTTGCGCATAATGTTCTAAAAAATCTACTCAACTCGGACAGTACCCCCCATATAGGTTTGTCTAACATATCATGGAATGCTAGGGGTATCAACCGTTGCATAATGACATGACAATCATGGCTCTTCAACCCATATAACTGTCCATCGTCTATCTTCACAGCCCGAGCAATGTTAGAAACATAGCCATTTAAAAATCTCAATTGTCTCAACCATTGACATACCAACTTTACTTGATCTGTACAAAGCACATACCTTGCCTTTGGTTTCAGTACTTTGCCATTGTACTCTTTGAGTTCAAATTATGATCTTTTACATACACTTTTAAATCCATATGTACCTTCGGATTATCCTTTGTTTTCTCTTTCACGTTCATTACTGTATTGAATATATTACTGAACACATTTTTCTCCACATGCATGACATCTAAATTATGTCGTATCAATAAGGTTGGCCAATATGGTAGTTCCCATAATATAGATTTTTTTGTTTAGCTGTTCTCGAAGACATATAAAGACATTGCAATCTAGGGGTGAGAGGGATGCAACAGAGTGACTTATACGACACTTTTTTGACCTTGTGCTACCATTTCCCTTTGTCTTTGACTTGAACCGAGGATGTCCACATGATGAACATGATCTGCTTTTTTCTTGATTTTTAAAATATAACATGCAGTGATTGGGACAATCATCTATCTTTTGATACCCCATACCTAGAGCATTGACCATAACCTTCGCACGATAGAGATTTTGTGGTAATTTTTCATCTTTGGGTAACATACTCTTTATAATAGAGCACAAACGGTCAAAACATTATTGACTTAAATTAAACTCGCACTTCAAATTCAGTAGTTGAAGAACTGCAGACATGATAGTGTGACTCTTGCAACCATTCCACAGTGGTTCATCAGCATCTCTAAGTAAGTCATAGAATGTACTAGCTGCATCGTTTGTTCCTTCTTCCTCTACCTCAGTTGGTGCATCACTATGTCCCAAAACAGAACCCATTTCCATTCTTGAGGCATCAAATATCAGGTCCACATATGAATTATTGTGCACCATATCCACCCTTGCGTCATAATTATTTTAAAATTCTTCACCATGAAGCCTCCAATTTTGATAACCACTAACAAAACTCTTCCTGTATAGGTGATGTCTAACGCCATGAGGTTTTACAAATCGATTGTTCTTACACATCGTGCAGGGGCATCTAATCCGACCGGTAGGATCCACTGTACTGACACTTGCCGTTGCGAATTCAATAAAATTGTCAACACCATCCATATATTCATACGACACCTCATTATCAACTATCCTACGATACATCCATTCACAGTTTACAACCATTTTGTCCTAAAATATTACAGATATTTTCATCACTAGTTAAAAGAAAATCTTAATAATGCTATAATGACACAAATATATTCATTTGAATAAAAAATTCATGATACAATTTCACATAGAAGGCATAATAAAATAGAAAGTAACTTCATGCAAGCATGGATGCAGAAACATCAAATATTGCAATATATTCAAATCATTCATATCAAAACAACATCAAACATGTACCTGCAACAAACACACTCCAATATCCCGCTAACTACTACCATGCCTAGCATGAAATCCGTACTCTAAAAATAAGAACACTTCTATTCTCATATATTAAAGTCATGCTCAGCATGATCTCCAAACTCCATCAAAGCAGTCCTAGATATCCACAACTAAGTGAGTGTGTGAACAAAAAAGTGTTGCATCTAATAAATTAAATAACATATGATGCACTTGCATCACTTACTCATCTCGGGTATTTACCAGATTTGAATTGCTTTTCACCAGAAATCCTTTACAAGCATAGTGCTCAAAGCTCCTTATATTTACTGAAAAACAGTAAAACCTGCGGAAAATCACACCAGAAACTTAGTTGAATGCTAAAACTAAATAAAACAAAACAAAAATTGAGGCACCCCCTACCTGTCAGAAAATCACAAAGGCACCCCCTTGCCTGTCAGAAAATCACAAAGGCACCCTCCTTCCTGTCAAAAACACACAAAGACAAGGGGGCTTTGCCCCTTTCCTGTCAAAAAACCCGAGCAACAGGGGTTGAGGCCCCTGCCAGACTATAGAAGGCAGGGCCTCACCCTCTCTGCCGGAAATCCCGAATGGTAGGGCCGAAGCTCCCGTCAGACGGGAAGAGTCAAGGACTCGCCCTGCCTGCTAGAAAGACCTAAGAGGCAGGGGGTGCCTCTGTGATTATGCTTGCTTTAATATAATAAGAGGCTCTAGGTTCCAACACTCAGTTGAGATTTTCAAAAAAATCAACAAAAAATTCATGGAGGTGGAATATATAAAAGCAAGATTGATCGAGTGAAGCAAACAAATCTACAAAAAAATTTAAAGCCACAAGATTTGCTAAGGGTGACGTTCGGCAGACAGACCGAGCCTAACCTTGGCTCAAGCTGCCAAGGCCAAAGGGTGGGCTTGTAGTTAAGCCGAGCCCGGCCTAGCAAGGGAGCGAGGAGGCAAGGCCCCTACCTCACGAAGGAGAGGGTGGCAGAGGCAAGGGGCGAACCCCTGCCTGCCGAAAAACGAGGCGGCAGAGGCAAAGCCCCTGCCTGACCAAGCGGAAAGAGGCAGGGGGCTGCCAAAAATCTAAAGGCGGCAAGGGGCCTCACATCTGCATGCCTAAGGAAAACAGAGGCAGGGGCGAGGCCCCTACTAGAAAAATCCAAAGGTGGCAATGAGGATTGCCCCTGCCAAATGCGGAAAAACATGGGTAGGGGCAGGGCCCCTGCCAGACATCCCAAGGTGGTAGGAGGCCTCACCCCTGCTTGTTTGGTAAATAAGGAAGGCAGGGGATTCGCCCCTGCCGAAAACTGCAAAGATGCCAGGGGCATTGCCCTTGTCTGCCCCTCTCATTTTTATGGTAGGCAGAAGGGCTCAACCCCTGCTGAAAAATAAGGCAGTAGGGGCGAAGCCCTTGCTTGATAGAGAGAAAAGAGGCAGAAAGGCTCGGCCCTACTTGACCAAGGAGAAAGGCGGCAGAGGCATCGCCCCTTCCGGTCTGCTGAAAAATAACAGGCGGTAGGGGCTACGCCTATGCCGAAACAAGATGAAGTAGAGGAAGGGCGAGAAGGAGATGAAGAAGAAGAAGAAGACTGGGTGAGGGAGTTACCTGAGAGACTGGGGGGCGATCGTCGGTAGCCAGAGAGAGGGACGGGGAGGTAGCCGAAGGGCGTGAGGGGGACGATCGCCGGTAGTCGGAGAGAGGACGGAAAGCAGAGCGGGTGAGAGAAAGAGAGAGCGGCGCGAGTAAAAAAAAATCGATTTCATGCCCTAGGGGGATTTACATCGACAATTAGCAATGGACTAGCGACAGAATATTTCAGTTGCTAGTTCATCGCTAATCAGCGATCATTTTATATCGGGATTTAGAGATGAAATATTTCCATCCCAAACTCCGTCGCTATATCCACCACTAAGTGTGATGGGTTTTGCGACATAAAATTTTAGTCGATAATCCTTCGCTACTTAGCGACAGAGTTGACAATATATATTTTTTCGTCGCTAATTTCATAAATATTTACGAACTTAGCGACAAATGTTTTTCTCTCGCTAATCCATCGCAACTTTGCGTCAGAAAAATTTTGTCGCTATTTGGCAATTTTCCTGTAGTGTAACCGAAGTGGATGAATCCTCTTTGAGGGATTCAATCATAGTGTTGCATATAAGACATTTAATTTAAATAAGTGAAACATGCGACAGTAAAGCAAAGGGCTTACAAAGAGAGGATAAGCGATACATCTAGCTTTGTGAAAATATGTTTTGAGCACTAAAGGTTCTCCTCCTCAGTCACGAGGGAAAACCCTCTGCAATAGACTGCAGCGTAAAGGGAAGAAACTCATGAGTGAAAGTCTGATTCATCGGGTTGATGGTGTTGGGAGTCTCTCTCGCTTTTGTCGTCCCTCGCTCGAACTGGTGAAAGGTGTTTGGTTAGGCCAACACCACACTTGTATGAAAATAATGTCTGCACCATGACTCTGATTCAAGTATCTACCTCCATTTGTACCCACAGGGCTAAAAAGTGAAGTCTTATTGTATGTGCATTAGATAGGCATGACACATATAAGAAAGAAAAAATAATTAAAGATAAGAATCGATTCATATATAAAAAGGGATTTTGCATTATTAAGTACATGCATTTATAACTATTCATGCATTTTACTTGTTTAAGTTTGAATGAATGATAAATATTTATTATTTTTCCAATAACATGCTTAGTTGAGAGGTTTGAAATGCATGTTAAATTTGTTAGTATTTAATTTGATTAATGGTATAAAAAGTTTGATGAAGTTATTGCTTATTTATTCTGCTTTGTTTGTTTAGTATAATTTCACTTTATTGAGTCATTGTATGTCTGACCTTTTGATTTTAATGTTTTTCAAGAAGTGATTAGGATCACATGCGATGGAGGGAGGTTGCGACGATGACTGAATCATACATTTTCCAAACCTTCGATGTTTTGGATTGAGAGCAATTCTAATTATTATAGACTCTGATATTCTTAATTCATTTATTAATTGAACTTTTGTATTTAATTTTGAACAATTATGAACTTTTAAATTTAATTTATGAATATTTTATTTTCAATTCAAAAATTGTGTGGTTATAAATGTATACGAGAAGTAGCATACCAAGTTTTGGTCTTGATAGATTTTTTCATTGTTATTTTGCTAAAATGATTAAAAGTATTTATTTATTTATTTTACTATTTTTAGAATTTTAAAATTAAGATGTTACCGGGCACGTGTCCAACCTGAACCCAAAACTCCCTACCACCCTGACACGATGAAAGAAGGATATAATGGCAGTGCTCATCCTTATCTTTTATACGTCTTTTTTCCTTCTACCCGATGACTCTCTCTATCTCTCTCTCTCTCTCAACCCAACAATCCCTCAAATAGATAGATGTGCTAGGGCTGGTAAACAAACCTAGCTTGGACTGTTCCAGCTTAGCTCGTTAAAGCTATACTCCTCTTTGTCAGCCAATCATAAGTTGGCTCACCTTTTAAAAAATGTTTTTAAATCTTAATAATATATAAAATATATAAATATATGTTTAATTCATGTATAAAATATATATAATATATATTCTATGTATATATGTATGTATAAATATATAATATAAAAGTATATATAAATATATAATATAAAAGTATATATAAATATATAATATAAAAGTATATATAAATATATAATATAAAAGTATATATAAATACAAGTCAAGCCAATCGAGCTTGCTATGTTCAGATCATTTACCTAAATCAGCTAGATGATAGCTTGGGTCACTGAACTCAATTTCTGAGTCAAGCCTAGCCAAATGATAAGCCGTTCATCTCGTTTCCCAGCGCCAACCCTAGAGTTTGTGCCCAGCCTAGTTCAAATTCCTGGCACCGCCACTGACATGAGCCCTGTGTGTTTTCACGGAAAGCCCCGACTTTGACATGCAAACGTGCCCTGATAATCGCAACTCTCTAGCTGAAGACGATTCTTCGATCAAGTGAATTCCATGATTTTGATTACCAAACATGAAAATTGGACAAGGGGGAAGTCCGGGCTACCGGCATTCTTCATCCCTCTCAAAAAAAATTAAGGGGGTGTTTTAGTAATTTCGAAGATGGCCCAACTCAAAGTCAAAATGTCAAACCTCAAAATCGTCTTCCCAGCATATTTAGTTAATTGCGTAGGTAACCCAAAATTTGACCACTATATAAGACGGAACCCTCCTAGTCTTTCACTCTCTCTCTCTCTCTCTGATTTTTCTGAAATTCGACTTGTACCAACGTCTCTTCCACGAAACAAAGCAAGAAAAAATGGTAAATTTCTCATTTCTTACGATTTCTCAGTTTTTCCCTCGAATTCTGTGTGGGGTTGATACCCTAAATATCAAATTGCTATAGGTTTTAATTTTCGATCTTCTCCGAAGAGGAAGTTCGTGTTTTCTTCCCCTTCTTCAGTTCTATCCTTTTCCTTGTTTTTGTTTTCTCTTCGTTGAAGAACTTTTGGGTTGTTCTTGCCTTTTCTGTTCCGCTGATCTTGTAGGTTTTGCCATGGGATTTTGATTCAAAGTAGTCTGGTTCTATCGAATTTGTTCGTTTTTGTTGGGTAGTTTAGGGTTTGGTTGTTGGAGATTTTCTTGCTTTGCTTTAATTTTTGGTGGAAATTTGCTAATGATGGATTGGGTTGTTGTTGGATTTTTCCACAATAGAGAAGAAGAGGCTTCTTTTGATATTTGTGATTCTCGCCCTAACTTCGTCTATAATTAGATAAAAAAAGAAGGGATTTTGGGTGTGTCTGGATATACCCCCTTATCCGGAAATGTTACAATCCAATTTCCCAACTTACCCTGCTTTTCTGGATAAGTGGGTGCACCCAAAGTCCATAGTCCCTCCCTTTGGGTTATATTTGATGTTTGGGGAAACGATGACTTGGTTGGGCCTGATGTCCCTCATGAATTGAGGAAACCCCTCTAACAGTTGGGCCCTGCCAATATATGCACTGTCCAGTACTTGATTCAAAGTTAGACATCATGTCCCTGGGAGGTTTTATGATGCATATTTGTAGCAAACATCACTTGCCCATTTGGTAGTTAAAACGAGTTTGTGTTAATTGTGTACATGGTCTGTTGTCATTGGTGGTTAGAATCATAGTTTGAAACAATGTCACTAATCTCGTTCATGGAAAATCGCGGCAAAAAAAAATCTCACCATAATGCTTCTTATTTTATGCAGTATTCTTGTGGTATTAATCTGTGATCAAACAGTGAAGGATATTTTTTTTCTTTTTCTTTTTTTTGACTTTTTTTTTCTGTGGTCTTAACTCCACTTCAGGCCAGGATTGTGCTGCTTTCTTTGTAATAATTAAAATGGTAAAATGCTTGGCTTTCTTAATCAATCTCTATTCACTTAAATCTTCCTCTTTTATGTGGTTTGAATCTTATGAAAATTTTGGTTTTTGTCAGAAGAATATCAGCATATACAAAATATGCAAATACTGATAAAAGTATAAATAAAAATATAAACAATATAAGAGTATGACAAAGAACTTTTTATCATGTTAACATCATGATAAAAGTGCAATATTTTCAAAGTAGGTGATATTTTGAAAACATCACATTTTTTTATCGGTCTTATAACGGCCTATGAAGATAACATGGTATAGTCGTGACATTTTCAAAATATCAACTTGGTTGGGCTAATTCATAGATCTTTCTAGTAAACTAGTGCAACTTGGTTTGAGCTCTCAAAGGACACGCTGAATTGCACTTTTTATTTGGTCTCTGGGCATAGAAAGAGGTTTGGTGTGAACTGGGAGGCTTATCGTGAACTTTGGAAGACATAAGCGATGGTGGACAAACTTAGAAGATTGCGTGGACGCATGCATGTCTATGGACTTGGCTGAATCACTCAAAATAATAGTTGACTCGCTAGTAATAAGGTGAAAATAATCAGAATAGACAGATGCAACTTTTTTGCAAACTTGAACAATCCAAAAATAATCAATGCTTGATATGGACTCCAAAGTTTTGATCTAATCTCTTGAGCCTTGAGCATGTGATGAATTGCAGTACTGTTATGCAGATTGTTTAGGATCTGAGCCACCTAACCCGATTCCAAGCAAGGCTTGGTTAAGTGCAGATGCCTCATTTTTGAGGTGTTGAATTTCTCAAAATGTATTCTAATTTCTATATTGTTAGGGCCCTGTTTTGATATGTTTTTGTTTATTGCTTAGGTTTGAGACGTTGGGGAAGGTGCAGGTCGGTTTTGGAAGTTAGAACTGTCCCAGTACGCAGACAACACTCACTCGGTAGGTGTGATTTTGAACGTTCGGGTAGATTCGGGTTGTTGGACTGTTCAATGAGGTTCCAAAGGTTCTGTCAAGTTAGGTATACATCTGATATACCACTGGGAATACCAACAAGGGGCTGAACC
Organism: Nuphar pumila; assembly: GCF_984573655.1. NCBI lineage: Eukaryota > Viridiplantae > Streptophyta > Magnoliopsida > Nymphaeales > Nymphaeaceae > Nuphar > Nuphar pumila. Next base: position 83,006,614 of record NC_143261.1, on the reverse strand, counting down.
AGCATATCCATATTTGGGGAGCAACACCACATCGGAATTTCGAGTTAGTCATCACCTCAGGTTAGCACCTAGGGGCTAGAAGGCCTTGGGCCCTTGCAACGATTCAACACGCCTTCTCGAGAGAGCTTGGGCTCATGTGTATCACGGAGAGAAGAGAGAGAAACGTAACCTGAGAGGGAGAAGAGAGAGAAGAGAGAAAAAAAGAAAGACATTTATAGAGAGACACTTTGAAATGCAAGATTTAATTCATTTAATCATTCAATTCCTTAATCATAAGGAGATTCTCAAGCCTCTATTTATAGATTTGAGGCCCGGGGTAGAATCTATTTTTAATTCATAAAATTAAGCTTACCCATAAAATCAAAACACCTTCTAGTTGCCAAAAAAGGAGTCTTAAGTGGCATCAAGAATTAAACTAGAAAGAGGAGTCTAGAGTCCTATCTTGACAGGACTCTTTTTTAAACTTAGTTTTCTAAAATCATAAAATAATAAAATATGCAAAATTGGACTCTAAGTAAGAGACATTTTGGAGAGGGGCTAGACGCCCTCCCTTGTGGGCCCTATTGGCTTGCTCTCCTTCGTTTTGGTGTTGACACATATCACGTGCTGGAGATGCCATCTCAATTCCGAAAACTCTGTAGGAAGCTGCCACTTGTCTTGAGCAGGGACCACTCCTGATCTGCCACCTAAGCTGCCATATCAGCATGTGTGGCTTCCATGCTGATTGGACTATCCACCTCAGCACTGGATTTGGGGCACCATCTGGATCTGAATCGTTGGCTGAATCTAGATCTCTTCTTGAGTCTAGAGCTCTAGTTGGATTTGGGTTAGGAACTACTGCTGGACCTTGATCCTTATAGACCCGACCTACTTATTTAAAATTAAATGAATCAAATACTAACATCCAAACCCAAAGACTCGTTATACCTGCTCCATTGGAGCAAAAATTCAAAACATTAAATCTTACTAAAAAAAACACAAGTAAATTTGGGTCAATTTTGAACCGTAACAGATCACTACGCTCTACACTACTTTGCCTCCAAAATGGGAGAAGCCACAACCCAATTGATTGGCTGCTCCACCCGGATCAAATATGTAAACTTGGTCCTTGCCAAACACCTTAGCTACATAGTTCATCATTACCATCGAGAAGTCCCACTTGATAGACTTCAAAGATGGGAAGCTGGTATAGATCAACCACAAGAGTCACTACTTGTAGATTCATGATCACATCCAGGCATACCTCAATACCTTTGTGTCTTGTTCGGCATGATGGCAAACTTCACCACTCTGATTTCCAACGTGAAGGTCTGTGGAGCCTCCATAAACTCATCTAACATTGTATCCATGAGGTTTAGGTGGGGTTAGGTAGTTTTCCATTGGAAACAAGACCATATAGGTTTAGTTGGCCACACTCACGAGCAATCAGGTTGTGGTGGAAAATTCGCATCTTCGGATATGGGCCACTAACATTTCTAAAAATTGGTTAGTATTTGGTTAACACCTATACATGCTCATGGACCAAATTTCAGACTGGAATTCAAAGGATATTGGGAGATATGAATTTATGAATGGGGACCAATATGTATTCCACAAACTAGAACTTAAGGTGAGGATCCAACACCACAAGTGCCAAAAATTCATTTATTTTATTCCAATACTTATCAATTTTTTTCTTCATTGTACAAGCTACAACCTCAAAAATGTCATTATCTGAAATACTAGAACATTCACGTTCCAAATGGGTGTGCAACTTTCATATTTCATGAAGAAAAAAATGAGTTGTGTCTAATGCTTGATTTCCGAAACAAGTGTAATATGCTAAAATATTTTTAAAAAATTGCAAAGCTTTTCAACCACATCCCATGCATAAAAAGATGAAAAATCCTTAAATTCAGAAGAATCTTTATACTTCAACTACATGAATACTTCTTTATATTGCATAACACGTTCTAACATAAAAAGAAATGGAATTCCATCTAGTCTCAACATCATAACCTAATTTCCTTGTTATGGGATTCTTTGCCTTCTCTGCAACTTCTTTAAATGAAATCCATCATTTTTCTTACCCCTTATAATGCTTAACAATAGTACAAAACTCTTCAACTATGTGCTTTACTTCTTTCAAACTATCTTTGACAATGAGATTAATAATCTGAGCAGTTAAGCGAATATGAAATCATTTTTCCTTCAAACAAATCAAACCTTTACCTCCTATTGTCTCTTTCATATTTCATGAAAAAAAATGAGTTGTCTAATGCTTGATTCCCGAAACAAGTGTAATATGATAAAATATTTCTAAAAAATTGCAAAGCTTTTCAACCACATCCCATGCATAAAAAGATGAAAAATCCTTAAATTCAGAAGAATCTTTATACTTCAACCACATGAATACTTCTTTATATTGTATAACACGTTCTAACATATAAAGATATGGAATTCCATCTAGTCTCAACATGATAACCTAATTTCCTTGTTATGGACTTTGCCTTCTCTGCAACTTCTTTAAATGAAATTCATCATTTTTCTTACCCCTTATAATGCTTAACAATAGTACAAAACTTTTCAACTATGTGCTTTACTTCTTTCAAACTATCTTTGACAATGAGATTAATAATATGAGCAGTTAAACGAATATGAAATCATTTTTCCTTCAAACAAATCAAACCTTTACCTCCTATTGTCTCTTTCAAATCCACTGCAATACAATCATTCACACTTGCATTGTCTACAATTAAACTCATTAACTTTGATTCAATGCTCCAATCTATGAAAGATTCTTTCAAAGATAGTGTCATGTTAACTGCAGTGTAGTGGTGGAATTTGAGGAAAACTTAAAATCATATTTTGCAACATCCAATTATCAATAAAATGTTTAGTCAAGCATAAATAATTCATAGTCTGACCAAATCTCCAAGTGTTATGAGTGACTCTTTAAGCATTTGCTTGGATGAATCCCTTCAACTTCTCCTTTTCAAAGTCATATATTTTCAATATTTCTCTTGTAATGGTTCTTCAAAAAATAAAAACATAACACTTAAAGAAAGTTCATTTATAATAATAACAGTAGCATATAATTTTCTATTACGCTCCATGCTAAATTTAAAAGTTATCGACAATGCTCTGGAGAGTTAAAGTTTTTGTTGGCTTGCTTCTTGTTATTTAGCCAATTTATTCTCGCAAGACTCTAAATGCCTTCTTATATGACTGGTATCGTTTACACTAACAACACTAAGATTTTTGTTACAAATAGGGTCCTTAGCTATTACATTTCCCTTTTCATCAAAGTCCTCTACACAAATTTTCCATGCTTTTGAAGTTCTGCTTTTTGATGCATTTGGTTTGCTAGAGCTGCCAACAACTACACTAACAACTTAATCGATTTCTCTACGTCAAAATAAACAATCAAAGTATATTAACTAAGTTAACATACATTTACACCACCACAGGGCTCATGGAGACAATGCACGAGAAGCATTAAATACCGTAGTGAAGCCCTCTTGGCTCCTCCACCCCCAAACACATGCTCACAAAAAGATGCATGAAGATAAATGTCTCAAACATGCATACAGTGTTGTTAAAAACGCCCCTCAAGGCACAAAAAGTGTGCCTCGCCTCGAGGCGAGGGCCTTTTCGCCTTGAGGCGCACTTAAAAATCGCAAAATCGCAAAAGCGTACGCCTCATGCGCCTTGAGGCGTACGCCTTGAGGCGAGGCGCGCCTCAAAGTGAGGCGCACATTAAGAAATCGGATGGCCCGAACCCGAGTTCGACCCGGATCCGGGCCCGTATTCTCAAAAGATCGAGAACCTGTGTCTTTAAAAAAGACACAGGCGCTTCGGGGCGAGGGAAAGCCCTCGCCCCTTCTCTCTCCACTCCGTCCCCTCTCGTCCCCCGCCACTGCTGTCGCCGTCGGCCACCACTTGCCGCCGACCACCCGCTGACTAAGGCGAAGAGTTGTTACCTTGATTTCCAGGATGGTATAAGCCTGGTAACAGAGAGAAGCCAGCTGAGCCAAAGTCTTTGTTTCCTCCAACGTGGCTCGAACGAGGAACATCGAGAACGACTCCGCGTCGTGCTCGTCATCGGCTGGTCCGCCCTCCAACTCCGCATCCGAACCCACGCAACAACATCCATCATGACAGGAATCTCCTCCATTGTGCGCCTCCGCATTTTCTTCAACAACAGACCACCCCTTCCTTCTATCCTTAGTCTCTCCCTCCATCACCTCCTCCTCAGCTCCAGCAACCTCTCAATCCAATTCACCCTCTCCGGCCTCTTCCTCGCCTCCGGCACCTCCTCCGCATCTGCGATCCCTTCCTCAGGCTTCTCTACGAATAACCGAACCGTGTTGGTGAGAACCGAACCGACAATATGGAGCGGGAGGAACCCTAGCGATCTCAGCGAGGTGGACGAGCTTTTCAAGTGGGTCTTGCTCGGCGAAGGCGATGATGCCCAGTTGTTGGTAGCCGGCGAGGAGTGTATCTGGGGATCGGAGATGGATCTTCGCATCTTGCAATGGTCTGTCATGCCTTTGCCCAAAATGACGGGGTTAGGGATGGTGACCGCCATTGCTGGGGTATGAGGGGAGGGCAATCGGAGATCCCCAAGAAGACACCACAAGGATCAATGGTCGATATGGCCTCCCCTCCTTTATCGTTCACTTTAATTTGTTTTTCCACTTCATCCTGCAGAGGAAAGAAAAGGAAGGGAGCGGAGGACCAAGTTTGGTTAAACAATAAACACAATGAGAGCTACCGTTTTTTCTTTTAATGTGTGTGTGTATAGTGGATCCGATTATAGTTTGACCAATGGGCCTGGCTTTGCTGGAAACTACTGAGGTCGTTCGGGGTATAAGAGACAAAATCCAGAGAGGTTCGCTCGGACTTCGCCTCTTTGAAGAACAACGTTTTTTTAGCTGGATTGGTTGGGAAGGTTGTTGCAGGAAATGTGGTTTATGAAAAACAAAACAGCTTTGAAAATAACGCACGTCTGTTGCATGGGTATATGAAGTAAGGAGCGCTTTTAGGTGAGGCTAATTTCGTCATATTGGTCAGAGTTTCTGGATCCTGGAAAAATAAACAGCTTTTATAGTTTTTTTTTAAGTTAAATTTTTTTTTGAGGCTTACGCTTTGCGCCTCGAGGCTTACGCCTCACCTCAGATTTTGGTGGAGCGCCTCGCTACACCTCAACGCTTTTAACAACACTGCATGCATATCAAGGAAGTGATAAACCTAAAAACAGCATACCCGCTACCACTAGACCCATGTAGACTTGGATCAAGTAGTTGAAACTTGAAAAATAATGCACCACAACATCATATGCATAAAAAAACCTAAAAACAGCATACTCACTATACTCGTGCAGATCGTGGTTGCAGGAGAGACCACAACAACCGCAGCCTGTGGGTGGGAGGGGAAGGGGCAAAGGGCGCTGTAAAAGTGAAACCCTATGTGAAAACTGAAAACAAAAACATAAAACCAAATAAGTAAATAATGGGCTGGACCGGGCCATCCTGCTTTGGGCTGAACTAGGGCCAAATTTACTAGCCCAGGCCCGACCCAGCGCCCACCTCTAAGTGGTGGTAATGGTGGCAATGACTGATAAATAGAGTGATGGTGGCAGTGGATTGGTGGTGGTGATGGTTGTGGTGGATTGGTGGTGGTGGCAATGGTGGATGGTAATGGTGGTGATGACATAGTGATGGTGGCAGTGGTGGTGGTGGTGGTGATAGTAATGGTGATGGTGGTGGTGGTGGTGATGGTGGTAGTAATGGTGATGGGGGTGGAATGGAAGAAAGTAAGCACTTACGAAAGAAATAAGTAGGTCTCCCCCTACTTCTGAAAAAAGGGTGAAGTTTATAAACTGTCGTTAAAAAATAGAAGTGAATGATCCACACACCAAAAAATACTACTTAAAATGAGCATAAATGGCAAGGAACAGTTTATAAAGTGATCCAAACAGGGGGTAGGTGTTAGTATTGCATTTGCTCCATTCAGTGGAATGCGTAAAGGTGTTATGAGTCCTGGAGACATTATTGAATATTTATAAATCATGATGATTTGTATTTGGCATCTTCAACTTTTTGTTTGCATCCAGCTACTTCCATGTTCCAAAGGCTAATACATAAGCATCTATGTCACATGGGTGCGGGTGCGGGGATGCGACACTTCCAAAAAACCCGGGTGTGGGGGTGCGGCAAAATAAATAAATAAATAAATAAATAAATATATATATATATATATATATAAAGTCCAAAAGTTGGACATAAATGACCCTGGGTGCGTTGACTACACCTAGGGTCAGGTTGACTGCATTGGGTGCGGGTGCGGCACCTAGTTGGCGAATCCCTGTGACATATATTAAAAAAAAATTCTTGGCAAAACATTTTTTTTAAGTCCAAAAAATTGGACCAAAATGACCCTGGGTGCGTTGACCGCACCCAGGGTCGGGTTGACTGCACCTGGTGCCGCACCCGTGTCGCGTCGATGCGGGTGCGGCACCCTGCTAGTTGAATCCCTGTGACATAGATAAGTATTTATGATATATTGCCTGAATCATACTGTCTTATGTTCGCAGACAACCTCAAAGCGTCTTGCTGACAGGAAGGTAGCAAAGTTTCAGAAGAACATCACTAAAAGAGGTTCAGTTCCTGAATCAGTTACGAAGAAAGGATATGACTACCCTGTGGGCCCAATTGTGCTCGGTTTCTTTGTGTTTGTTGTTATTGGATCATGTATGCTATCTCTTCCTTTAGACATTTGCTAATTATTGCTAGGAACTTCTATTATTTTTCCTCAGAAGCTTCATTAGTTAGCTGTTGAGACAATATAGCAAACAAAAATTAGAATAATAATGAAGAGAAGATATGAAAGGCAAGTACAGAATATACATAAAGATTACAAGGCAGAAATTTATAGGTTACCTGTTTGAGAAATATCTTATGAGCCAATGGTCACGTTAATTCTGCCTACAAGGGAATATTTGGTTCAGATATTGAAATTAGTGCATTTTATCACCACATTTCAACAAAAAGTGGCTCTGTGAAACATAGGTTGGTCCATCATGTACCTCGGTTGTGGTTTAAAAGCTTGTGGCTAGCATATATTTCATTTGTCATTTTGCTTGTTCGAATTTAAAACTTCAAGTTCATTTCAATATCACAAATCTTGTTCTCAAGAAAGTCCCCACAAGGAAAATCTCACAATAAATTAAATATTTTTGTTTTGGGGGAATTCTTCAGAAATTATTAGTATATTAAAATATAATATATAAAATTGTGAGGAAAATATAAACATATAAAAACATAATAAAAGTGTTTTTATTGCAGTAATAGCAGGATAAAATGTGATATTTCCACAATAGGTGATATTTTCCAAATGGGCATTAAAAGTCACAAATTATCATGGTCTTTTCCGGGAATGTGCCAGCCTTCAAAATTATCACGATAAAATCAATTGCAGTATTTTCAAAATGTGACCAATATATGTGACAGTTTTCGTTTCTTTCCATTTTGACATTTATTAAGGTTATAAAAACAAAATAAGAAAATTAAAATTGACACCAATAATAACCTGGAGGAAATTCATTTATGCTCGATCATAGCTTGCTCCTGTTACCATGTTTCACTGATTTCAACTTGAGACCCCTTAATGGTTTTGTTTCTTCATTATTTTTTATATATAACTTGAATGCCAACTTCTTAATTGCAGTTCTATCTAAAAGGGAATAAAAAGAAAAAGAAAAATAATAATTTAACATGTATCATAAGCAGATTTATTAACAAAGTCCTCTAAAAATTTCCGCATCTCTATTTATTTCAAACATAATCCAAAACCTGTCCCTTTATTGAAATTTTATTTGTTCTAAATAACTGCAAATAGAAAAAAGAAGAAGAATTTGATTAACACCACTTCTGTTCCTTTTTCATTATCTGATAGAGAGAGGATTGAAAAGTTAGATCTTCAAAAATGGATGTGAGCGATGCTATATTTTCTTTTAGAAAGGGAAACAAACTCACCATGTTTCAGGTGTGGGTAAGGGTATTTGGACGAGATTCATGTGTGGAACATGTTGGCTTCATGTGAGAGGTACTCATGATATGGAATATGTTGGATTCATGTGTTATAGATTGTGTCACGAAATATGTAAAAAAACAAAAGCAAGAATCACGAAGGGCTTATGATAACACAACCACAATGTGCAGATGCACAAGTTCACCATGGGATAATACAAGGTGTCAACATAGGTAATACAAACAATCACTAAGGGAAATACCATTAAAGCACAAAAGCAAGAATAAAATAAATAACATTATATTCATGATATACTCACAAAGTGAGTTAGAATGCTTTAGAAGAGCATTGGAGAACAAGAGGGGGTTCACCCCTATTTATACACAAGTGGTAATCTCAAATAGAGCTGTTGGACTGTTCGAACATCTCTATTGACTAGTGAACTCTATATTGACTAGTCCAAAAAAACCCAACAACTCTATTTGGTCTTTCACTAAATAATCCATATAAAAATAGAAAAGGACAAAAAGAAAAAAATAAAGTAAAAGAACTAAAGTACCCCTAATGGGCACAACCTATTACAATGTTGTGAAATAACAAAAATACCCTTAGAGGTATTACCTATTACATCATTATAAATAAAATATATATGTATATATATGTACAATATGAAAAAATATATATATATATATATATATATATATATATATATATATATATATATATATATATATATATATATATATATATATATATATATACAACTTAACACTCCCCCTTAAACTTACTGTGTGATATATCAAAAGTTTGGAAATACAAAAAAGAATCAATGGGGAGAATCCAAGTCTTTAAGTGTCTTCATTGAGAGTCTCTATCTTTATGATGCATTAGAGAATTTTGCCAATATAAGTCTTTGAATGTCTTCATTGGTGATCATCCCCAAATGCCTTCATCGGTTATCTCCGTCTTCATGATATGATGTATCAAAGATATTCCTTTCTCAATCCATCGCATCTTTAAGAACTTTCAGAGATAACAAAACACATTCCAACTACACATAAAGAAGATAGTTTAACCAAATAGTTATATAGTTTAAAAAAAAACTAGTATGTATATTTTGAATAAGAATAACACTCGAGTAGAACAAAGTAATAATTTTAAGATTTTTAGAAACATTAGTAACAATTCAAGCAAGATAAGAGCATACCTTAGATATAAAATTTATAAAAACAATTTTAGACAAGCATAAGCACATAATCAACATATTTTTCAAGAAAACATAAATATTGATTACAAGAGAATTTAATCACACCCACAAATCCATTGATGAAACAACCTTCTGTTAGATCCAAACTATAAGCCGACAATCTAAACTGACAAAAAATTGAGGTGCACACAACTCACCCCAACAAACAACTTTGGTTTAACAAGGCCAAAAATAAACGTGGCATCATATAAAAATCGGTGATGGACAAAACAAATGCTATAAGGAGGCAATACATACTCACGAAAATCAATTTTCAAATAAGTGAGTTCATATATAAGAACCAATTTGAAGAAAACAAAGTTTCAAATCAAATCCAATAAAGGTAGATGAAAACTTTAGAATGAGTATAGTGTAATCATATGCACAACAAGATATCAAATGATGCAATCATATGCATGGTCAATATAAGCAAGTCTACTATGAGACGACAATGACATACAACATTAAAGATGACCAAAAACATATATAGAGATTTTTAATGAACCATTTGGAAAACCAAGAGTATACATAAGTATAACTAATCATGGATACTCACAAAGAGATCAAAATTCATGTATATGCAATAATCTAATAACTTTAAAGCCACAAAAAATTATGAAGAAACACATAAGATATGCATATGAACACCATGATTTCACATAAGATACTAATATACCCAAAATATATTTTGACTTATTATGCTTATGCAAGAGCCAATAAAACAATAGCTTAAAAAAAAGATTTTAAAGATAAAACTCTAGTTTCAATTTAATTTGAGACCATAAAATAATATCCAAAATGTCTATTTTTTCAACCCAAAATACCAAAAACAATTTTGAAATGACACATAAAACATGCATAGACATATGTCCACAACACATAAATATGAAGATGATATGCCGATAGAGCAATCTCATGAGAGCATACAAAACATCCATGGCATGACTAATGAACTTAAAATCCTGGTGGCTTAAGATATAAAACGTACATGAATTTAAAAATTCTTAATGAGCACATCTCAATGAAAGCACCAAATAGAATTCAAAGAACATGCTTTGACACTTGCATAAAGTCACCAATAATCATAATGGTGTCTAAGAAACCCAAAATAAATAATATATATATATACATACACGAGATCATAAAATTATAGATTTTTTGTATTAAAAATAATAATAACATGGAGAACTTACTATAAGGAGCTCAAGAGTAAACTACTTATGGGTTAATGTAGAAAAAAAAACAAACACAACAGTCATTAAAATAATATTTCATTAAAGGACATTTCACAAAACTCTAATTCCAATTGATTCAAAAAACATATTTTATACACCCAAGAAATAACCATAATATTTTAAACAATTTTTGAAAAAGAAAAAAAGAAAATATATATTATAAATACTTTTTTTTTAATTAAACAAGAGATACATACCAAAATACGACAAGCCATATATATCAATATAAAATTTTCTTTCGAAGCACGAACTCGAACAAGATACCAAGATCAAGAATCCCTCTGATACCATGTCACGAAATATGCGAAAAAACAAAAGTAAGAACCACAAAGGGCTTACGATAACACAAACACAACGTTCACATGCACAAGTCTACCATGGGATAATACAAGGTGCCAACATAGGCAATACGAACCAGAGTTACCGGAAGCGCAAAACATTGCACTTTCGAAACATGTTGGAAAGCGCACCAAAAAAAAATGAGAAGCACACTTCTCAATTTAGGGGAAGCGGTCGCTTCTCCCTTTTTTTCATCTTTTTGTATTTTTATTTGTTTAGTTATCTCTTTTTTCGCTTCCCCCTCGCTTCCTAGTTCACTTCCGGTTCACTTCCTAGGTCGGTTCCAAGATGATTCCTGGTTCGCTTCTAAGTCGTCCCACGCTTTCCGCTTCCTAAAATTTTCAAAGTGCCTTGCTTCCCGCTTCCGATTTATGTATTGCTTTCTTTTCCTACTTCCTCGACCGACAACTCTGATACGAACAACCACTAAGGGCAATGCCATGCATTAAAGCACAAAAACAAAAATAAAATAGATAACATTATATTCATAACATACTCATGGATCATGCATATAGTGTATCACCTAGTTCACAATATACGAGATATCTGGATGGGTAAAGGTTAAATACTGAAGGGCTTCCACTATGCTTCTATATAATTGGGATCTTTGAATGCCTTTCCTTCATTCGCTTTTAGCCTTTGATTTATAGGAATAAGAGTAGAGACAGGTCTACAATCTTTCATTCCACTTTTCTTAAGTCCAAAGTATATTTCTGTTGTGAAATAAACATCCTTTTACTATTCCGATAAACTTGTATTCCCAGAAAATATTTCAAATCTTGAAAATCCTTCATCTTAATTTTTTTCTGTATATAGCTGTTCAAATCATTTATATGGTTCAAACATGTCTCGGTTATCACAATATCGACCACATATATCAATACTATGGTAATGCCATGATTCTCGACACTAATGAAGAAGGAATGGCCAATCTGACTTTGAAAACGATAGGCCCAAACTTCATTAGATAACCTTTTGAAACCAAGCCCTTGAAGCCTGTTTTAGTCCATATAAGAGATGCTTTAATCTACACACTTTCTGAACAGGTTCTCCTTATGCATATCTTGGTGTATAGACTTCTTCTTTGAGGTCTTCACGTAGGAAAGCATTTTTGACATCCATTTGAAACAATCGTAGCCAAAGACAATACAAGTTGAATAGGTCCCATTTTGATCATAGGACTATAAGTCTTTCATATGAAGACCATACTCTTGAGTATATCCTTTTGATACTAGACACACTTATCTTTTAATGCTCCTGTAAGCCTTATGCTTAATTTTATAAACCCACTTACATCTTATTACATTTTTGTCAAAGGGCTTGTATACTATGTTCCACATGTTGCAGATGTGCAAGGCACTCATTTCTTCATTCATTGCCTCTATCTACCTGTAATATGTACCTGATTCTATAAAGCTGACAGGATCTTGCACTAGCTGGACTGCGTTAAAATATGTTTGGAATTCTACACTAAAGGTATCATATGACACCTATCTATCAACGGGATGTCTCTCTTTGTTGGATTTACATAGTACTGGTCCTGATGATTGAATAACCTCATGTGATTTTGATGTTTGAACAATATCATGGGAACCATAGTTGGAGCATATTGTGGAGCGTTCAGAGGTTCAATATTTCCTTTAGGCTTGTCTTGTTCAGGAACCACATTCCTAAATCCTTTTCTCTAATAAACCTCACCATCTTATCTTGCCTTTTGCTTCCCTTCATTTCTTGTTGTTGAGCTATTATTTTGGCCCTTGGCATACTTCTCTATGTATCATCCTTTCTGACTTCTTCACGGCATATTTGTCCTGATTGCTCATCATGCATATTACATGGGCCATGAAGACATTGCAATAGAGATGGACACATCCACAAGTCCATATCGTCCGTAGATACTGTTATCTTGATATTTTCGAAATTCTTCCTGTTTCTGATTTTCAGTAATGTTGAAATTATTTTTTTAAAAAACATGTGATATGGTGATACACCTCTTTTGTAGGATTCCAACATCTATATCCTTTGTATCCATCAACATAACCCACAAATCTAAATAGTTGAGCCTTGGGAGCAAATTTGTTTCTTTGAGAATCATCAATGTGCAATAGCACACAACCCCACACCTTTAACTCTTCAATTTGTGGGTGTTTGCCATATAAAGTATAATAAGGGGAATTATTCTGAAGAATTTTCATGGATAGACGGTTAATGATGTAAACTGCAGAATGCTTCTATCCATAGCCCAAACAGTGTTCCACTCATATGCTTCATACTATAAGCACTCACAATAATGTTCATGTATTTTGGCTCTGCGACTCCGTTTTGTTGAGGAGTATGCGGTTAGGATTTTCTATGATAAATCCCGTGGCTCAATAGATATTCTCTAAATTTATGTGAGCAAAATTCTCCTCCCCCATCACTTTAGAGATTGATAATAGGAAAGCCCAAATTGACTCTTAACGTACATGTGGAAATTATGAAATAGATTAAAGACTTCTAATTGTTGCCTCGTGAAAAAGATCCAAGTAAAACCTACTATAATCATCACAAAATGAAACATAGTATTTATTGGCTGAAAATGAATTAACAGGTACAGATCCCTAGACATCTAGATGAACAGTTTCAAAATAAAAGGAAGCTCTTTTACTGGCAGGATTAAAGGGCAATTTATGACTTTTACATATTTGACAACTCTTGACATAAGATTCAGTCATCAACTCTTTATTGTATGACATTTTGGACAAAAGACCTTTATTAAACAAAGACTGAAATATGGGAGAACGATAATGATCCAATCGATGATTATACATATCAACTAATATTCGACTTGACCTTGGGGACCACTAATTCTGATTTTGAAGATCGTCTAGAAATAGTCTGTGACAGGTAATTACTACAAGCTTCCTTGATGACGTAGAAACTACCATGTCTCATCCCTTTGGTGTATGTTTTGTTCGTATGAAGGCCCTTTACAACTACATAACAATTAATTTGATGACATAACTAAGAGATAGATCAAATTTCTTTTTATACTGGGGACAATAAAGGTACTAGATAAGGACAAATAACCTACACTAGAACAAATTTGGGCATTTCCTACATGCGTGATAGAATGAGATGTCCCATCTCTAGTAACTATTCTACCATGACTTTCATACACCTTAAGTTTAGAAACCTTACCCACATTTCTTGTGACATGTTTGCCTGCTCTTCCCTCATTAGATGACTGTTGATCTATCTTTAAATTTTGAAAAGTTGCAGCAAGGATCTCATTACTTGCCTGCTGCTGTCCATTGTTATCCTGGGTCAGTGTATAATTGACATTATGTTGCGCATTCTTTTTGGCACTTGCAGTAGCTCCATAGGATGGCAAATCCCAACAGTCTGAAGCACTGTGGCCCCTCTTTTTGCATAGCTGTCCGAAAAATCTGGATTGCAATAATGCTCATGATGACAAATTCTGTGCTCTTACTAAACCTACTGAAGATCCTCCTGATTCATAGACTCATGAATCAGCAAGCAACGATACTCAAGTCTTAAACCTGACTCTTTTTTATTGCTGTGTGAACTTGTAAGACTTTTAATACCATCACATTTTTCTGTTGCCTGTTACTGCATAACTTGATCTCCAGCCGTCATCTTTACACTCTCGTCCTTTGCCACCATGGACATCTGGTATACCTTCCAGTGCCTCGAAATCAATTGCATGTAAAGAGTTGTTCAGTTGATGTGACATTGTATAAAAATAAATGACAAACTCTCCTGTTAATGCTAACTCGTATGCTTCGCAGTTTAGAATTAATTAGTTCTTTGGTACATAAACATCTTTATATCTACATGCTTGTTAATATTCGTTTGACTGAAAATAACGTGGTATGTCTGTCATCTAGCTCATCCAAGTCCATTTTTTGTGGTTGCAACATGATCTCTCTCTCTCTCTCTCAAAATTATGGGTTTTAGTTGTTGATCTCCATCGTGATTTACTGCCACTGCACATACAATTAGATTATGAGGTGGGAAAGTATCTAGCTTGAAACAGTAATGGTAAATTGGCATGTTTGGTTGGTATATGTAAATTAATTACGGTGGAAGTTCCTTTCTGATGGTTCTGTTTTTTTTTTTACTATTTATTGGCAGCATTGTTTCAGATTATCAGGACAGCAACAAGTGGAGCTGTGGCTTGAATTGTAGCTTTTGATAGAAATGGGTGAACTTGAAGATAATTCCAAAGGTCCTATTTTCTTAGGCATACAGGACAAGAAACATGATCATGTTATTTTAATTATGCTTGTGCCTTACAATATAAAATCTACCCTTTCTTTTACTTGTTAGTTTCGATCCTTTAATCTTCTCCTGTTGTGAAGTTTTTAACTACTGTTTCTTGGTAAATTCTGAAGTTACATTTGTCCTTGAATATACCATAGCTTGTTGAAACGTCCAACTACTAGAAATACCAAAGGAAAGAAATATTAACATAGCTACTAAAGCATTCAAAGCTGGACACAGATTATGATTAGGACTCATAAAATTAGCTGGCTTAGTGATGTTTGATATCAATTGATTGATTCTGTGGATCAGCTTTTATGCAAATCTAGGATTTATTTGGGCTTCCAGTTCATTGTATCAACTTGATGTGCTTCAAAACCCAAAGCAACAAAATTTTCACAAAGTCCCCATTGCAGAGAAGGTTAACCAATCTTCAACCATGAAATTGACTAGTATTGAATATGTTAGAAAAAGAATTGCATTTCCATATAGTCAGTCTGCAGTTCATGAAAAAATCTTGCTACTGATTATGTAAGTGTTGTTTTTTTTTTTCGAATTTATAACCCGAAGAAACCACATCCGTCACGAAGACCTGGTCGTGCTGGCTCAACCTGCCATACCTACGGTCATCGTGCCGGCATTGGCTTGCGCAGAGGGGCGACACCCATGAGAATCGAACCTTGACTGCCCGCCTAAGCAGCCAAGGCCCCACCCCTCTATGCCAACCCCCCTTGGGGCTATGAAGTGTTGGTTGGTATGCTCTTTTTGTAATTACATCATCATCCAAGTCTTGCATTTGCCCGTGCAATATCATTTGATCCTGAGGTGGTATTCACATGCACACCCTTTCCGGAAAAGTGGGATAAGTTGGTCTGTTGCTGGAAAGCGGAAGAAGTTGAAGAATATGTATCGCCCCTTCACACAATAATATACCGACGCAATCTTTGAGGTTCACTGGCTAATTGGATATGTCAAAATCGGCTCTTGAAAGAAGCAGTATGCTGAATTTCATGTTAGCAGCTTTATCTTTTAAATCTTTCCTATCATGTCGGCCTATTAATGTGACGTGAGGTCATAAACGGACTATGATTCCATATAACAGCCAGGATATGTCATCTGTTTCAAAGTGATAACAGATGTGCTGCATGCCATGAAATAACTGGTACTGTATTATATGTTCTGTTCGTATCACTGTGCTCTTCGTTCTATCATCAGCATCTCCTGTTCATGCTTGTCCCGGTTTACTTACTAGTTCTGGTATATATGGGTGGGATGTATCATTTTACATTTGCACTTCTTTTTATATAAAAAAAAGGGTTACATCGCGATCCAACGTTCATATTCCTTTATCAGATTTGGGTAGGATGTTAACATCCTATTCACCTGGACCAGATCTTCGTTCAAACCTAGCTACAAATCTTTTCCCGGTAAAGAAGCTGAATGAACTGGGGCATTCAAGCTCAGCCCGTTCTTGTGGGAAGCTAGCCGAAGCTTTGAGCTCATGGTGTGCCCCAGTTAAAGGAGCTGAGCTCGAGCTAGCTCGTTTATATATATATATATATATATATATATATATATATATATATATATATATATATATATATATATATATATATATATATATATATATAGGGGTGGCAATCGTGTCGGGTTGGCGGGTCGACCCGATGGGTTGGCGGGTCAGCATACCTCAACCCGAACCCGACCCGTTTATTAAACGGGTTGGCTGTGGCAAACACGAACCCAACCCGTTTAATAAACGGGTAACTCAACACGACCCGCCAACCCATTTATAAATGGTTGGGGTCGGGTAAACGGGTTCTCAGGTTGGCGGGTCGGGTTGTCGGGTTGACGGGTCGGGTTGGCAGGTTGACCCACCCGCCTAACCCGTTTATTAAACGGGTCAGCCGGGTTGGCGGGTCGTGTCAAGTTTTGCCACCCCTATATATATATATATTTTCAAATTTCAAATAATAGAATTTGGAATTTAAACCTATTAACACAAACTTGAACTGGCTCATTTACAAAAGGGATACATTGTTTCAAAGCTTAAGCAATGGGATTTGAAGTTTATACTTGTTGTGTGCAAGACAAATTCTCCAGCCATCAGGTTTACATATAAAATATATGTAAAATATATTTATTACTAGTTCAACTTGTTTACCAGGATGAGCAGTCCTTGTTCATATTCAGCTTATTGAGCCAGAAGCTATGGTCTGAGGTGATGGTCCCAAGAAGCAGCGAGAAAGGGAGGGAGAACGAGAAGAGATGGGAAGCGAGTTAGGTTACTCGATTGGGTGGTTATAGCAAGAATGAGAGGGAGAGAGAGAAGGGGGATGAGAGAGAGAAAGGAGTGGCGGAAATGGGGAAAAGCCTTTTAAGTAGGGTTATTGATAGTCGTTGGATCTTATTAAGATCCAATCGACCGTAACTTAACCAAGGTTTTTTATTCAAGATGTTGAAAAATGTTTTTGTTGACAAAAAAAAAATTATTCAAATTTTTGGGTTAAAAATCTTAGGGTGTTAAATTAGTCGTCTGTTGATAGCGATGTCCAATAACATTTGGCCATTTAGAGACCCTTGTGTCTGCATATTTGCCATCTGGCAATGTCTACCGAAAAGATTTGCAAGACAACATCGTCCATTGACAGTGCCATTCGGTAATGTTTGGTCGTCCACTATACAACAATGCCGTCTATAGACCCTCGTGTCTACATGTTTGGCCGTCTGCCGTCAGACAGAGTTGTCTGCGGATCTTCACATTTGCAGATCCTCACATCGGTAGGTTCTGTTGTTGCTGACAGACAATGTCATTTGCAGATCCTCACACTTGCAAATTTTGCCGTCTGCTGACTGACAATGCCATCCACAGACCCTCGCATCTATGCCTTCTTTGGCTTCTTTTTGGTAGATTTTCTGTTTAAATTGTTTTATCTTATGTATAGGTTACTTTTGCATTAGTTTCATGCATCAATATTAGGCCTAGGATTTCTCACAATTCTAGAAACACTTGCTGAAGACTTACATGCTCACTTAGAAAATAAAAAAGATACAACCTCCAACAAGTTAGGTCTTGTTTTGAAACATTGTTTGATTTCATTTTGTGCTTTTTACTTTTTTCCCTCTCTTAGAAAAAGAACTCTTTTATTTGAAAATTTTCAAATTCTTCTATCCTATCATTTAGATCTTTAGATCTCTCCACCAATATTCTTAAGTTGTTAGCTTAGGTATATCAGTGGTGGTACCATTGGAGCTACATTATCTGTACTAGTACCCTTAAGTTGTTAGCTTGAGTATATCACTATGGACACGGAAGAGAACCCTGAACCTTCGAACCTGAAGAGACCTTGCGGATAAGTGAATGCAACTTTTTAGGGTACCCATCAATTTTCAAAATCTCTCGATTACTTGTTTGGGCCTATGTAAATCAATTGTTTAGGGTATGATGAATACTCGATCTAAAGCCCAAAAATCCAAAATCCAATCCATTCCAGAGGAACCACCTCTAGAAAATTTCACGTACATGATGCCACTCCATATTATACAAAACATCATATTCGATGAGGATCCTGAAGAAAGGACCCACACAGACATTCATGATGAGTTTATGGATGACCAAAAAAAAGAAAAGGCCCCGATGTTCCCTCAGTCCAGCTCATGTCAGTACTTTTATCGGTCTCGTAAAGTCCCTCACATGGGTTACGAGATACATAATTCTGGTACAGATGAATCTATCAAAAGACAAGTTCCCAAGACCTCTTATTTCAAAGCTTGGTCTGAATAATGATACCCTCATCAGTCTCGTAAAGTCTCTCATATGATTTACGAGATAGATACTTCTAGCACAAGTGAGTCAACCAGGAGACGAACCCCTAGGACCTCATATTTCATAGCCTGGTCTAAGGAAGAGGATGTGCTAGCACATGCAAGATGGAATATGAAAAGAATGAAAAAAATATAAAAGAGACCCAAGAGCAATTGGAATAAGAACATGCATGAGCTGAAAGAAGATCCAGAAGAGCCCAAGAACCAGAATATGAAAAGGCATGGGCTGACGTAGAGATTAGAAGAAGAACCAGACATACTTCAAACCCTCAAGAAGACAAGGAGTACAATCAGTGGGAAGAGTCCCATGTATCTGATCAGGAAAGGAGAGTCCACAAATCCAGGTTGACTCTTCCAGTCCAAACCATGTCACCAGAAGCAAACAAAAAGATTAAATCATTGGATGACATGGTTGAGAGCCTAACCTTAAGGATAAAATACATGAATATAGATTGATGAGAATATTTTATGGATGACTTCTTGCCTGAGGGATGTAATAATGATGACTATACACCCCTCAAATTTTTGGAATTCAGTGAAAAAGGGGACCCAATGACTCACTTATCTCTATTCGTGGGAAGTATGGCCAAATATCAAAATGCTGATAGGAGGCTAATTAATTGGTTCTCCAGAAGCCTAAAGGAATAGGCATTAGAATGATTTGCCACACTGAACCTCTAGAACATAAGAGAATTCAAGTAGATCATAAATTTGTTTATGGAACGATTCATATTTAATGTTGAGGCCCTTGCCACCATTAGCCAATTGTATGATCTAAAGCAAAAGAAAGAGGAAGGTGCTCACAAGTTCATCAACTAGTGGCGATCCATGGTCAGTAGGATAAAGGAGATGATCTCAAATTTTCATGTACTGGTTATCCTAATGGACAACTTCTTTTAACTTCTATGGAGCCTCATCAGCATGGCTCATGTTGAAACCTATGCCAAACTCATCTAGAACGCTACAACCTTTAAGGTAATCATTAAGAGAGGAGTATATGATGACTTCTTGAAGAGCAACAAAGACAACAACAACATATACAAAAAGACAGACTCATCCAAAGGCCATGTCAATACAGTGCAGGCCACGAGGCAAAAGGCCAAGAAAAATAGTAGCCAAGAGTACACTACAAGTAGCTAGAAGAGCTCTCCGAAGAAGCAGAACAAGAACGGATATGGGGGCAATCATAAGTGGACCAGAGATTGAACATTCACCAAGTTTGAACAACCTCAGTCACAGGTCCTAGATCTAGTATTACAGGATGGCCTAGTCAAGCTGACCGAGGTGTCTAACCCACCATAAATAAAAGGAAACCAACCAACCAAATACTACATGTATCATAGAGTTGTGGGTCATGACCCCGAAGACTGCTTTATCCTTAGACACATCATCTAAGATCATATAGACAGTGGGGAGCTGTTGGTGAATGAAGAACAATTAGAGGAAAGTAACAATGACTGTATCATAGAAAAAACGGTTCAGGCTTGTGAAGCAAGAGAGAACTAGTTCCTGAGAAAAGCTATAGAGAAAGGACAATCTGACAATATAATAGTTTATGCTCCTCGAGCTCTCATCTGTAGTAACTGTTCATACTCGATGCCTCTAATACCTAGATCTGTTATCAAGGAGAGCGAAGGGTCTAAGAAAGAGGAATCTCATGGGAGAACCAGGAAACCAGTCAAATAAATGTTACTAATCTGGGTCCTGCAAACAACAATCACACCAATGTTTTTCTCCTAACGTCCATCATAGAAATGACAACTTTCCTATACAACTCATATTGTCCAAACCTGAGAGGCAAACAAACATGGCAACTGTTTGGTCGAAAGAAGAAATGACCCATCGTCTAACCCAGTCGTGAATGTAGTGTCATCCAGTTCGGACCAAATGTCAGTCAAAAACCTTTTCAAAAGGCCCAAGGTCATAAGAGAGCCTCTTCCAGCCGCATAAAAAATGAGAACCTATGGTTTATACCACAACAGATCCAAACAAAAAAAGAACAAAAATAAATAACTCTCTTGGGTCATGAGGGACCATTTCTAGAAAAAGACCACCAATATAAGTTTAGTGAAAGGAGTAGATAGCATGGGACCAATTCTCTCCCTACAAGGACTCAGCCTAGGACAGGAAAAGCTACAAGGTAGCTTAGACTCTTCCATCTCTCCTTCAACAAAAAGAAGACACTATGCTCAAAACAAGGCAACAACAGGTCATGGTAGAATCACAATGGTATGGAAGAGGAAAGACCTGCATTAGTTATCATCCCATGACCTCAAGTAAGCATTCAAAACCTAGATTCTATAAAACAGTCTTTTAAAAAATAAAAAAATAAAATAAAAACCAAAAATTCCAAAAAAATAAAAAAAGTTTTGAAAAAGAAATTAAAATATTTCAAAAAATAAAAAAATGAGAAAAGCCAAGAAATTTTAAAAATATATTTCGTTCTAGGGTCCAAGCTATCATCTTAATTGCAGGGGCATGCTATTCATGTTGACGAGACTAAAAAAGCCTTTGTCAAACCCCTTTTTTTGTTTTTTCTAATCATTATCAATGATGCTTTTATGTCAAAACCATATGGGGGCATATCAAAGGAGTCTGAACCTATGCAAAACCCAAGAATAGGGCATTGTAAAGTCATTTCAAAGTCTAAATTTCTTAGGCAAGAAGGAACCTCTAACAACCAAGCATACAAATTGCAAACTGGCTCAACCTCGTTCGATGAGACCCAAGTGGTCTTGAAAGCCTAGTTAGTTCTGGTTATTGGCCCAACCTCGTTCAGCGAGTCCACATAGTGGTCTTTACATCCCAGTTGTTCAGAACACTGGTTAGACCTCATTCGGTGAGACCATAAAATGGTCTTCATACCCTAATCATCCTTGAACTGGTTTGACCTCGTTCGACAAAACCTATAACGGTCTTGACAATCCAGTTCACCTTGACTCCAACAGTCATAGGAGGAGGATAGAGCTCTATCATGATGACATTAAAAGATTATTAAAGGTCAGAGATCTCCTCCCAAAATGGATCTAACTCTCTTTAAAACAATTCTCCCCCCAAGTATATTCCTACACCTGAGAGTCTACCACATAAAACATTCAATTCTTAGGTTAAAATAATGCAACGATACAATGAGACTAATATATTTTAATCAAATAATTTTGGCCCATGATTATATAAGGATGAATTATAGGGATATGAGATCATTATCAATGCATGAGTGTCAAGCCTATAGAACCCACCCAGGTAACCAACTCTCTAGGAAAAGATTCGGATGTTGAATACCTTCAATGCTAATAAGCTTCATAGGTTGGTCTTTTGAGGAGCTTTTTCTTTTATCTCAAGGGAAAAGAGAAAAAAAAAACAATACCCACCTCTGAATCTATGACGTGGTGGCAGGCTCTTGTCATACAATTGCCTCAGGGGTAGAGGTTGGAATAGAAAAATGTGTGCTAGAAGAAAGCCAATACTTACCTCTAGACCTATGGCAAGATGGCACTCCTGTCATATGGTCTTTGGAGGTAGAGGCTGGATAGCTAGGGGCATCCCTCTTAGATCGGAAAGCCATGAGAACTATGGTTGCCGGACCTCAAGTCAAAGGGTGGAAAAAGTAAGAAATAAAATGAGCTAATGACAAAGACTTTAGAGAATTCTCCTAGGGGCAAGAGGTGCACTTGAATGCATTCTCACCAAGCTCTAATCCTTTAGAGTTCAAGCTTTAGTGGGGACCATCAAACCTAACAGGAATGCCTTGAGACATAATCTCATATCCCTATAACTAGTCACTTAAAAACCAAGGCATAATTATAGAAGAAAATTTTCAGTGAAGCTGAGTGTTGCTATCTTAGACCAACCTGAGAGGAAAGTCTAAAGTATAGGAATCCCAAGTACAGGAATAAACTTGTTAGGAAGGTTCAAATTTTTAAAGAAAGAACAAAAATCTCTGAGCTTCAGGTTCAACATTCTTTTGCTCATATTTACAGAATCTGACCCAAGTTCACCTAAACATTTCTCCCAAACTTGACCTAGTCTAAGCCTCAAAATTTAACCATAGTCTAACCTACTTGTCCTTAGTCTACCCACAAAAAATAGGATCAATCCTCATTTCTAGTAAGGAGAAATAAATCTAAAACTGTAACTTATTTTTTACCAAATCTCAATCTAGAACCAGTCCAGACTCAAACCTGTTTTCTATGTTCCCTTAATTTTATCTCCCTGACCTTAAGGACCCCAAACCCAAAATTTTAACATAACCTCCCTAGCCTATCCCAAACCTATTCTAAAATTTTCATAATTTTTTTATTGGTACTCTAAGAAGAATAAATTAATCTCTCAAGGTATGTCCGAATTCAAATAGAACCTTGTCCCTAGAAAATTCCAAAATTTTCAAGAATTTCACCTCCTAAATGACAAGCCTTAAAATCCTAATGTTTTTACTGAAGCTAGCCTAACCTGTCTAGAAGTCCCTTCTAAATTTTTAGTAATTTATTTGTTGTAATTTGGGATAAATGATTTTTTTATTAAACCCTACTAAATTGAAACAAAACCTATTTTAGCCTATCCAACCTAACCTAGACCTAGGTTCAAACCCAGACCTACCTATGGGCCTAAGAATGTAACAAATCTAGTATCAAGGTGAACTGTCATGGGCTAAACTTCAAATGCTCATGCAGTGTTGGGCGAACCTTGACCCAACAAGCCTTTAGCGAGTTCAAAAAGCGAACACAATAGATCTTTCGAAAGCAACAAGTGTGTAGGCAGTATTGCATGCAAACACACAATTACAAGGAGGCAACAATCACATAGAGCAGAGCGAGTAGAGAAAGAATAGAGGGGGAGAGAGAAACTTTCAAACAACAATCAATTTTTTGAACATGAAAAATATACAATAGTGCCAAGCATGCCATTCTCATTAAGGAAAATGCAAAAGTACATGTATTTAAATATATGCAAAGGGTTATAAGGCTGATCGGTCATTGTAAGCCACACAAGGCTTTCAGTAGGTTATTACAAGGAAAAACTTTGCGTAAAAAGTTTTGGGCCTAATATTCTCCCCCACCTAAGTTGTCGAAGTCCTTGGTGATAGGGCCCATACTTTATACTCGTCTACTACTGAGGGAAATTAGTGGACGTTCTTCACTTTCTCCCAACTGATTTTTTTTCGCACTCCTTTCCACTTGACTAAATACTCTTTGATATGTCCTTAATGATTGCACAGATGATCCATGATATATTCTACTTCTTTGGCATCAGTTGTGCAAAGAGATGCTGGTGCACGCTTCGGCTACTTATGGTTGCTGACTTCTTCATCGACGTGAAACGACTTAAGGTTGCTGACGTGAAAGATTGGATGTGCTTGAAAGTGTAGAGAAACTTTGAGCTTATAGGCAAGGTTGTCTACTCGGTTGATGATATGAAAGGGGCCTTCATATTTGTGGATGAGGCTCTGATGGAGACCCTGAAAGATCTTGGTTCTCTAGGGGTATAACTTGACCAATACTTGGTCTCTGACTTTAAACTCCGCAGGGTGGCGCTTCTGATCCGCCTTCTTCATCCTCTTGGCAACTTTGTGCAGGAACACCTTGACTAACTCTATTTGATCCTGCCAGTCTTGAGCAAAACAGTGGACAAGTGGTGCCTTGCCTTTATAGTTTGCTGCAATGGTGTGTGACGTCTAGGGTTGTCTCCCCGTTGTCAATTCAAAGGGACTATGACCAGTTGATTTACACTTCTGTAGGTTATGGGAGAACCGAGCAATGTTTAGAAGGTCTACCCAGTCTTTCTGAGTTGAGCCTATAAAGTGATACAAATATTATTTGAGGAGAGAGTTGGTTCTCTCAGTCTGGCCATCCGTTTGGGGATGAAAGCACATTGAAAAGTGCACTTCTGTCTCTAACAATCAAAACACTTTTTGCCATAACTTTCCTATAAAGCATGAGTCATGGTCGCTAATGATATTTTTTGAAATCCTCAAGCTGGTCACGATGTGCTTCATGAACAATCCTGTGACTCACTCAGCTGTACCTGTGGGCAACATCAACATGAAGATGGCATACTTTGAAAACCAATCAACCACCACAAATATCAAACTATAGTTGTTCACCTTCGATAGTCCCAGAATAAAGTCCATGAAAATGCTTTCTCATGGATGGCTTAGAATAGGAAGAGGTTTGAGTAATCCTGCGGACTTCTGATTACTCGACTTATCCTGTTGGCAGGTCAGGCAGGTGCAAACATAACCTTTTATATCTTCCCATATAAAAGGCTAGTAGTAGGTTTGCTCTACTAAGGCGAGCGTCCGATATTGCCCCGGGTGATCTGAGTATCGGGTATCATGACAATTCTTGATCACCAATCTTTATAATGATTCCCATCACAGTACAAAAATGTGACCACCCTTAGTCACCAGGAGGTCGTCTTGTATCCAGAATCTCCTGGTTTTCCCTTGCTGAACTAGGGCCAGCAAGTGTTGAGCTGATGGATAAAACTGGATGCCTTCCTGAATGCAATCGAGGATGTCGCTTTGAGGCTGAAAAGATGAGGCATCCTCCTCTTGTAAGGCTGCCAACTTGACCTTTCTGCTTAATGTGTCGGCTACGACATTGGTCTTTTTAGGTTTATAATCTAAGACCATGTCAAACTCTGCTAGAAACTGTTATCATTTAGCATGCTTAGGGCTAAGTTTTTTTTTTTAGTTTAGAAGTAGCTAGTGGCAACGTTGTTCGTCTTAACAACGAACTGAGATCCCAGGAGGTAGTGATGCCAAACCCTCAAGCAATACACAATTGAAGTCATTTCTTTCTCGTGCACACAATATTGTCCCTTAACGTCCTTTAGTTTGTAGCTTTCAAAAGCAATGGGGTGCCCTTCTTGCATGAGCACTCCACCGGTTACAAAATCCGAAGCATTTGTATGGACTTCAAATGTCTTCATGTGGTTAGGCAGCTTCAATAATGGATCACTGGTAACAACCCTCTTCATCTCTTTGAAGGTTGCCTAGCATGCATCCGGTCAAGCCCAACTTTGATCCTTCCAAAGTAGATATATGAGAGGGGCACAAGCTAGAGAATAGTTCTTGATAAACCGACGATAATAATTCACGAGTCTAAAAAATGACCACAACTTTGACACTAAGGAGGGAAACTTCCACTTAACAATGGCTTGGACCTTCTGGTGGTCCATTTGCAACATGCCATGTCCAATAACATGGCCCAAGAACTCGACTTACACTTTCCCGAATAGACACTTCTCCTATTTTACATATAAGTCATTATCCTTCCACAATTGAAACACAATGCGCAAGTGACGCGCGTGATCTTCTAGATTCTTGTTGTAGACAACGATGTCATCTAAGTAGATGACTACAAACTAGTCCAAATACGGGTAGAAGATTTTGTTCATGATGGTCGAGAAGATTGCAGGGGTGTTCGGCAGACTAAACGACATAACCAAGAACTCATATGCTTCATATCTTATCACACACATAGTCTTGGGTTTATCTCCTTTTACAATTCTAACCTGCCAATACCCTAATCACAAGTCTAACTTTGAAAACACTTGGGCATTTGTCAACTGATTGAACATGTCAACTTCAATGACAAAGGATACTTGTTTTTTATTGTCACCTTGTTTAGCACCCAGTAGTTCACACACAATCGTTGAGACCCATCAAGTTTCTTCTGAAAAAGCATGGGTGCGCCAAATGGTGCCTTTGAGGGATGAATGATGTCAGAGGCCAACATGTCATCTAACTGTCTTCGTAGCTCTTTCAACTCTGGCAGAGCTATGCGGTATGGGGCCATAGCAAGGGGCTTCACCCCCGGCAGTAGTTCAATCTCATGATCTACCTCGATAATCTTTTTGAGAGCTTAGGAGGCATTACCTCCTTAAACTCATCCAACTTGGGGACAAGTCCAGACGGGGTATATGTTTTCTTCACAGGTTCTGCTTCACGGAGGGCCGCCAGGAAGGTCTTATCACCCTGCTTGATGCCCTTCTTCAACTGAATCGTGGAGATCATCCACATTTGCGAAGTGCCAACAGGACAAGTAGGGATCATACAAGGGCATCACTCATCCATTATAAACACGATGTTCAAATGGGGCATGATATAGGATTTGTTTGCGTGCAAGAACTCCATATCGAGGATTACCTTAAAATCATCAAGTGGGGCTACCAAAAAACTGGTCATGCCCAACCAATCTCCCATCTTGAGAGTCACATTCTTTGCATCACTGAGGATTGACTTCACTTCAGAGTTTACCGCTTTCATGTGGCTCACCTTCTTTATGGACTTTAATCCCAACCACTTTGCTTCTTCTTAGGACATAAAGTTATGAGTGATATCTAAATCAACCATGACCTGAGTGACCACTCCATTCATGATGACATCCACATATGTGAGTGCCTTGTTAGACAAAGACACACCAACACTCGATTCCTTGAGCGTCGATACTCTTTGTAGGGGGCCCATCCTTGGTTGATACTTTGGTAGATCTTCTGTCTAAGATGCATTCACAACCCTATCATTATTCCTCTAATTTTTACAATAGTTCTTGTTTCTGTTATACCATCCCTGATAATTATTCTAATTTTGGTTTCGGTTGTCTTGGTGATTTTGCCCTTGAGCATTCTATCTGTCATCCTGATTATCATTCTATTTTTTGTCCCAAAAAGTTATCTTCTTCAGTTGTCTCTCCTTGAACTCAAGTTTTTTGCTAAAATTCTGAAAATGCTTCTGTTGCTGCTAAGGCGCTACCAAGATCCTGAGGTTTTTGCTTCTATGGCTCTTGCTTTGACGAAGGTCTGAGAACACCTTGCTCCTCATTTTTCAAGTCGATATGACATGTCGTTTTAAAAATCTACATGCGACAATTGTCACTCGAGGTTATACCATCCACCCTCTCTTAGGTGAACCAATTTGTGAATGGGTGACATGGGCGACTCTATGTTCATTATGGGTATGTTAGTAGTCATGTTCTCGTATCAGACGAGGTGTTAAGGCTCAATAGCCCCATACTCCTCGCAAGGCAGTATATCATGACAAGGTCTATGCCCAGCCCAAATCACGTGCCTCTTTGAAAAGTACCTTGTGAATGATGGCATAAATACAAGATTAAATATATGGGTGTTAGTATAAGTGGTAAGACTTTTTCTCATGGGGTGTGGCCACCCAGTTCTCAATAGAGCACTTAATGCCTTTTTGCAGTTAGTTCATTCTACACATATGAGATGTTCATCATGTCTCAATGCATCAATTAATATCATAATAAGTTGGATGCAGCAATATTGCTGAAGGCATCATTATAAAATCATGAACATTAATATCACTAGCTTATATGCAGCATATACCACTTATGCATATATTTGTCATATCACTTTCTTTGCCTAACCTTTCATTTTATAGGCAATATATCACACTATCACACAAGTGTTGTATACATTTATATGGCATTCGGCCTATGCATATACATGTATGAATCACAATCAAGCATAAGTTTGTTAGTCTAAGTCAATGCACATTTGTCACCTTCATGAGCACATCTATACGATTCTTGTGAGTGTTTGGCACATCTCATACATAATTTTGTTGCATTGTCACCTAGCTTTTGCCATGAGCTTCGTACAGCTTTGGTCGTGCCTCTTGCACACGCATAGACTTGTGAAGTCTCTCAAGTTGAGTTGGCAAGAGTCTAAGTATAGACATATCTAGCCCCTCTTAACATTGTGAATCACATAATGGTTTGATTTTTAAACAATGCTTTATTGATTTATGTCAAATCATGTATTGGATATGAACCTTTTGCCATACCATCCTTTAAACACCTTATTCTTAAAGTGCATGAGTTTTGTATTGATACTATTTCTAAAAATCGTATAAGACTCAAACTTTTGAAAAGAAATCCCTTGGTAGACTATATTCGATGTTTTCTCAAGGACTGATTCTTAGTTTTCTTTCATTGCGGGAATTTGGAATTTGAGTAATAATTTTCCAAGAAATCACTTTGCTATATTTATCAAATTTTCAAGTTTTATTCTTTCTTAAGAGAAGCATAATTCATTCCAATTTTTCAAATCTACTATCATTGAGTGAATACAAATTTCAAGAAATCCATTTTTATTGAATGTTCACAATTATTCGAATTTCTTCAAATCTAATTTCATTGAGTGAATCCGAATTTCAAAAATTTACTTTTATTAAATGAATCACAATTATCCAAGTTTCCTCAAATCTAATTTCATTGAGTGAATCCGAATTTCAAAAAAATCTATTTTTTTATTTGAATGAATCACAATTGTCCGAATTTCTTCAAATCTAATTTCATTGAGTGAATCCAAATTTCAAAAATCTATTTTTATTGAATGAATCACAATTGTGTGGATTTCTTCAAATCTAATTTCATTGAGTAAATCCGAATTTCAAAAATCTATTTTTATTGAATGAATCACAATTATCCAAATTTCTTTAAATCTAATTTCATTGAGTGAATTCAAATTTCAAAAATCTATTTTTATTGAATAAATCATGATTATCCAAATTTCTTCAAATCTATTTTTATTGAGTGAATTCGAATTTCAAAAATCTATTTTTATTGAATAAATAATGATTATCCAAATTTCTTCAAATCTATCTTTATTGAATGAATCACAATCAATCAAATGTCTTCAATTTTTTTTTCAAAGCTATATTTTCCAAAATTAAATTTCAAGGTTGTATTTTCTAAAATTAAAAAATGACCAATCAAATTTAATCAATCCTATCAACTTAGCATTCTATACTCTATATATATAAGCAATAGGTAAAATCAATGTTTTTATATTAAGAATCGTATTAAAATACCTAAAAATTTGTGGGTCTTACAAAGAAACAACCAGTTATGTGGGGGCCCACTAGGGAGGTCGACCTCCCCTCTTGGGGTGCCTAGTTGAATGTGCAAAGGTGATTTAAGAAGGTCCTAGGTATTATCCTAACCTTAAGAAGGTTTTACCTATTTTAGAGTTGAGACTCCAAGGAGCCTCTTAGGATTTCTCATTTTGCATTTACATTTTTTGTATTTGATGAAACTTTTATGTATCTCCTTTGAGCCTATATGTAGAGGCTCTCTTATAGTTCAAAAAAAGATATGAAGTTAGTTTAACAAAAGTGAAAGTTCCTCACTCTCTATTTCTCCAACTTGTATCCCCCAAGGATGTTCCCCTCTCTCTCTCACTCTCTCAAGTGACATATCTCCCTTCTCTATTTCACTCTCTTTGATGCCGTGGCCCCTAGGCCCTAGTATATTCTCAAGTAGGCTCCTTCCTTTGAGCTTGGACCTCTTGTAGGTCAACCTCAACAAGACTTGGTGTGAACTTAAGTCCGAACCGCGCAACAACATCAAAGAAATATATGGAACCAGCCTGCATCAGCCAAGTCAACTTCGCTGGACCATCTCCTACACTTGGACCCTTAGAAGACCATCTAGCTAACCCCTCAAAACCCTAGTAAGTTAGGTAAGCCCAATCCTTAACCCTGAACCAAGTAGTAGACTCCCTAAACACATTAAACCTAGCCTCAGGTTTAACATTTTGTTGCTCATATTTTCATAATCTGACTCGACTTCACCTGAACGTTTCTCCCAAACCTAATATAGTTCAAGCCTCAAAATTTAACTATAGTCTAACCTAATTGTCCTTGGTCCAAAAATTAGTTTAATTATCTTTCTCAGTGAGGAGAAATAAATCTGAAATTGTAACCTATTTTTACCAAATCTTAGTCCAGACCCAAACCCATTTTTTGTGTTTCCTTATTTTTATCTATGTAACCTTAAGGACTCTGAACCCAAAATTTTAACGGCACCTTTCCTAGCTTATCCCAAACCTACCTTAAAATTTTCATAATTTCTTGATTGTTACTCTAAGAGGAATAATTAATCTCTCAAGGTCGGTTAGAATCCAAATAGAACCCTATCCCAAAAAAATCTTAAAAAATTCAGGAATTTTACCTCCCAAATGACAAACCCTAAAATCCTAATATTTTTACACGTTATCTTAACATGTCTAGAAGCCCCTCCTAAATTTTCAATATTTTTTCTACTTAAATTTGGGAGAACCAATTTTTTTACCAAACCCTATTAAAACCCAAACTGAACCTAAACCTATTTTAGACTGCCTAATCTAACCTAGACCTAGGTTCAAATCCAGACCTACCTGTGGGACCAGGAACATAAAGATATCTTCAATGGTCGATATTACGCCCAAATGCATTTTCAAAAGATTGCTTAGTCTAAAAATGACATGTTTTTACAGAACTTTAACATAATATAATACATGAAAAACAAATTTTGGACAATGTTTTGTGCGTGTATATATATATATATATATATTGGAGAACGATGTTCCCCATTATACTTTTGACAGAGGACAGCTCTTTGCAGAGCTCAAGTTATGTGCGACTGTTACGATTGAACCTGGATCTATGCCTAAATTCATATCCAAAAATGTTGAAGTCATGCCGACCAAACTGTGCTTCAAAAAGTCCAATAATGAAGTGTTTCCCATCCGAGGGTGGGTGGATCCTTTCAAACGCCGAGCGTTTACAACCACAAAATCCACCCCTCTGTGGGTCCTACTCAGAGGGGTGGGTTTTGTGGTTGCAATCTCACCCTGCGTTTGATAGGATTGCTTTTGCCAGTGTAGGTCCCTTTGTACTTTTGAAAGCCAGATAATACCGAGCCCACTTAGATGTGCCTCACTCGAACTTGTGGTTCAGATTAGTACTCAGACGACTTGGGCCCACCTATTCAGAGATCACACGTATCTAAATACATGGTCCAAGATCAGTACACGTGGATCAATCTAGACCATTCGATGTATTACCTGGCTTAGTTCCTGCGTTAAAATTTGTTTTCTCCGTTGAAATTAGATATAAAAAAATAAAATAAAATAAAATAACATTTGGACCAGATCCTACCTGACTTTGCCTCGCAACATAAATCTCACCTTCAACCTAGGGAAGAAAGTCACTGCCTTTACTACATGTTCAAGTTTGACCATCTTTCATGTGGGCTCGGTATTATTTGAAAATGATCTACACCAGTTACGTGCCCAGGATGGGCTGGGCTTTGCGGTTGGCCTAAAATTATTGACCAAGCCTGGTCAACCGAAGTCTTTTTCCAATCTAAATGTAATTGGTTTGGTCCGGGCCAGATCATTCCCAGCCCAATTGCATTTGGAGTGCAAGAATGGGCTAGGTTCAGTATTTTTACCAGAGGCTTACTGAGCTGAGCCCTTTATCAGTCGGTTGCAGGAGCCATCTGCGGCTGAATCTCCCCGACTATTTATAACTAGGCCACCAAGATCGACTAATTTTTTACCAAGACCTTGATTCGTTTGACCAAGGGTCCTATAGGGTCTGGTTCTTAAACCAAGTGGTTGGGATGTCCCTATCTACGATAGCGACTTGTCAAGTGGCTCCTATAGGGTCCGCTCCACAAGCATTTTTAACGTCCTGGCAGTAATTAATAAAATAATCAAGTGTGTTACAATATTACTGTACACCCTAAGAGGCAAAATAGGTAGGACCATAGTGTCCATGCCAATTAGGTACAAGGGAAAAAGGACAATTCGTTGAATGTATCTGGCGAAGTCGTCACACCTCACGTCACCCCAAACCTAATATTTTGGATGCACTCAATTACTTGTGCAACCATGATATTTGGTTATATTGCACGCGAACAAAATCATGAACTTTGAAAATGAGGTTCATGATCTTGGTTAAGTTCCATGTGATTCCCACATGAATGAAAGATGTTGGTCCAGGTTGAAACCCTTGGACATTGAACACTTTATTTTTTAGGGGAGACATTGAAGACTCTTATTGGTTTGCAAACATCAAAGCGAAAATGTTGACAAGTTAATAAGGTTCGTATTCATCTAGATGGAACACAATGGAGGGTCCCTTTTGCAAAGCGTTGCCAAACACGGAACGTTTACGACTTTCGAGGACACCTTTGCCACTACTTTTGAAAAAACAGAGACATACTCTCTCTCTCTCTCTCTCTCACACACACACACACACACATATGGGATGATTGCCACCCTGGTGGATAAGGAACCTCTTAGTGTACCATTAAGTTATTATTATTATTATTGCTAACCCCTGATGTGATCTATAAACTTGGTCCAGTACAAACCAGGCCTTGGACTATATTTTTCCGATGTGTGTGTCAGGTTTTTTGAGGGATGAAAAATCATTGGCCTACAATATATCGATTTTTCAACCCTTAAAAACTCACAGTTTGCCTTAAAAAAATTCAATTCAAACGTCAATTCTTATTATTTCTTTAATGCTAACCAAATGCATTGGGTTAGATTAGTTAAAACAACTTCTCTCCCACCTCCTTACCCACAAGTAGCAACATTTTCCCATATAGGACAATGTTTGCTACCCTCGTGAGTAAGGAACCCTTGGATAAAAACTGTAATTTTTTTTGGCACATCTGTGATCTGACCCTCCAGTAGCTGAAAATGTCCAAATAACCAGCAATGTGTTAAAAACATTAAACAAATAAAAAAACAAAATTTCAGCCACTTCTAGCAGAAAAATGGCTAGCATGGTACTACCAGGCAAGGGAGGGTGTTGTGTGTTCTCCCCCGAAGATGCACGTGCGTGTTCGGGAGTCCGAATGAGCACCACAAATATAAGCATGTGGGGCTCGTATCCCCGTGTGTGTCGGCATCACTTAGCATCGGAGTCTGGTATGGTTGCAAAGACTTAACTACCCTTTCCCGCCATTCTTGCCATGAAACGACGGTTCGAGAAAAAAAATAAAAATGCCCTCCATCCAAAAAAGGGAAACAATAGTTCGAGAAAAAGGACAAAAATATCCTTCATCCAGAAAGTCGAGGATGATGTTAACTCTTCAAAGTCCAAACGTTCCGTTTGCACCATCTGCTGTAACAGGAGCTTCCTTTGACGACACACTCTTTACCATCGTTTGCTATCGTCAGAGCACCTTTTGTCGTCGTCTCGAGTCCAGGTTCTCGCCTTGGTTTTCAACTTGTGTTACAACACATTGTCGTTTTCTCGTTCCTGCCTTGTGTTACAAAACATTCTCGAGTTTGTTCCTACCTCGTGGAGATAACTATAAATCAATCGACTGGTTCGATCATTGATGGGCATCATAAGGGCATTTGCCAGCCATCTCTTTTTACAATCTTCTTTTTTTCTTTATTTTCATTAGACAGTATGAAAAAAAACAATGACGCACAAACACTCCAACAAGTGCCATTAAGGCATCGTGAGTACCTTTCCATGTCATCATGCTATTGTTGAAGAACGTATGTCATTGTGGGTGCCATTAAGGCATTGTTTTGTTATTGCAGGTGGATCTTGTCTTTTCGATGATTTGAAAATTAAAGATATTTGTAAGACTTTGGGACCTGTTGACAAGAATGCTTGTTTACAGATGTGAGAAAGGGCCTCTAACCCATCCGGTATCGTCCATTTACCCAGTATATGCAATGTATCACAAATCGCCGTTGTAGTAACATAATACCGATTTGTGAGATATTATTTTGTTTGTTAATATCGATTTGTAAGCTATTAAGCTAAATTTTTGTATCGATTTGTAATATATTTTGCCATATGTATATCGATTTGTAAGACATTATGTGTTTTGTAGTGTCGATTTGTAAGCTATTATGTTGAATTGTCGTATCGATTTGTAATATATTATGCGATATGTATATCAATTTGTAAGATATTATGTATTTTCTAGTATCGATTTGTAAGATATTTGTAGAAAGAGTTTTAAAACGTGTGTGCGGAAATACATTGTTGCACGCTTAAGGTGACAATTTATGTTTTCAAATCGTTGCTCATTTACATAATTCTATTAAAATCGCTTCATAACGTCGTAGATATAATTAAATCGTTGTCACGTGAATCACTATCATCAACACATATATACAACAAATCATTTTTTATTGGCATGATAAATAACAACTCAATGCATAGTATAAGAAAATAAAAAATCGATGTTGCTTTTATATTGTGATTCATTCAATCATTTCTTTGACTTGCTTAACCTTATCGGTATCCATTGTTATATGTATCTTGATTAAATCATAGTAAACGTATGCACTAGTTAATACAAATTGATATCTTGCTTATGACAGTGATGAGCTTATCATCTGGTTGCAGTGAAGATGATCTATCTCAATCATTAGAAAGTTATGGAGAAGTGAACACCTGTACTAATGACACACCTAAAGAAGTGAACACATGCACTAATGATGCACATTATAAGAATGGTGCAAGCATTGGATTCACTCTTGACTTGAATGTTCCAGCAGAAGAAATGCAATTCGATAATGAGGTAAACGATCATGACAATACACTTGATAAAGGTACAGACACTAAGAATGTACATGATAGTACACTTGACTCTGTTTCCGTAGAAAGAATGTAGTTTAATGAGGAAGTTGCATATAAATTTTACAATGATTATACCTTAAAACTTGGCTTCAGTGTTAGAAGTTATTCTTGGTCAAAAAATGCACAGGGTGTCGTGGTGAGAAAGACATATGTTTGTTCTAAGGAAGGTTGGAAGAAGTCAAGTGGAAATCCAATAAGGAGCAAGCCAGATTCAAAATGTGGATGTTCAACGAGAATGGTGTTACGAAGACTTCCAAATGGAAAATATGTACTTCATACTTTAATCAGTGATCATAACCATGATTTAGCAACTTCATTTATGACTCTTATATTAAGGCCACATCATAAAGTAACTAAAGCGCATGCTGCAATTGTTGAAATAGCTGATAGCGTCGACATTGCACCAAAAAAGATATACAATTTATGTGCGCATATAGATGGTGGTCGCAATAATGTGTCATTCACACCTATGGATCTAAGAAACCACTTGAGAAGGAAGAGGACAAATAACATGAAGAATGGATAAATTTGTTCTTTGATTGATTACTTACAGAAGAAATCAAGCATTGACCCTAGTTTCTTTAGTGCAATGCAACTGAATGAAGATGGATATATTGTGAATATGTTTTGGGCAGATTTAAAGTCAAGAATTGATTATGATTGCTTTAATGATGTGCTTGTTTTTTATACGACAAGAAAGATTAATATTGATAGTAGTCATTTACGCAGTTTGTCAGAGTGAACCATCACTCACAAAGTTGTATATTAGGCGACACTTTTTGTATGACCAGACCAAGGAAAGCTTTGAGTGGTTGTTCAGAGTATTTACACAGGCAATGAATGAGAAGCAACATGAAGTTGTACTTACAGATGGTGATCGCGCAATTGCGGCTGCAGTGTCTCATGTATGGCCAGATGCACATCATTGCCTATATTTATGGCCTATCTTTCAAAATGCAGCAAAGAACATAGGACACATATTTAATCAGAAGACAGGGTTTGACAAAAAGTTTAAAAGTTGTGTACTTGAGAGCGTAGACGAGGTTACCGTTATGTCTGATTAGGAGGAAATGATTCAGATGTACGACCTTGAAGACTGTATGTGGTTACAAAATTTATATGCAGAAAAAGAGAAGTGAGCATTGGCATATGGAAGACAATACTTTTGTGCAGGTATGATAAGCACACAAAGAGCTAAATCTATGCATGTCACACTGAATCTATACACACCCTGTAACTTTGGGCATGAAAATATTGATGCAGCCTGCAGATCTGTATACACTAACTGTATT
This sequence comes from Nuphar pumila, assembly GCF_984573655.1. Taxonomy (NCBI): domain Eukaryota; kingdom Viridiplantae; phylum Streptophyta; class Magnoliopsida; order Nymphaeales; family Nymphaeaceae; genus Nuphar; species Nuphar pumila. The sequence goes on along the minus strand of NC_143261.1, from coordinate 82,969,984 downwards.
TGAATGGATTAAGAAGGAGGTTATACAGGTCATGAATTGCAACATAGAAGGACGCGTGTAAACCGAGAATATACACAAATACCATATTGTATAGGAGGGAAAAGAGCATCCGAAAAGGAAAGAAGCACATGTTACATACAATGTTGACAACATAACAGTTGAATGTATGTGCAAAATATATGAATTCAAAGGTATTTTATGTCGTCATGCATTAAAAGCACTTAATCAAGAGAAGATACAAGAAATACCTGAGTCATATTTAATGCGATGATGAATGAGATAAGCAAATATTGAACTATTGGATACAAATAATGTCAATCAATCTGGTATTGATGAGAAGTGTCATATAGCCTCCCGTTACCAACAACTATGTAGGTCACTTATGCATATTGCAAATTTGGCATTAAAAAGTAAAGAAATCTATGTATGCATGAGAAAAGTGTCAAGGGAGTTACTTGAAAATATGCAACTAATTCACCATCAGTCTATTGCAGCTTATGAAGACCAGTCCAAGAAAATAGGAGCGAACAACGGAGGTGAAAATCATGCTTCCCTTGATACTCATGAGAAGTTACGTCAAAGCATAAACATCATCTTCAACAAGTCACGAGTCAATGTTGTAGATTATGATGGAAAAATTCACCTAGAGAAGGGTATCAAAAGAAAACCTGTCTCTGATCGCAGTCGTCGAAGGACAAAAGGTGCACTAGAATTGGTTGACAAGAAAAGGTCTAAGAAACAACCAACCTCTAAGCAAAAGCAACCAAACCCTTCGCATGAATAAGTATGTAATATATTATATTACTTCTCATGTAAATTGCATTATGTGCAGCTTATCAATATCTAATTTGTGTAATTTCTAACATGCAGCAATACCCTACAGACATACACTACAACATTGTAGCCTTCAATCCTCCCGACCAATTTTTCTGAAATGATAGCTTCTGTTTTACAAGTCTTTTGGTATGTAATCAATGTTGGGAGGATGTTGTGATCATCGCAAAATTTTTCTTCTCGTAATGTTCTCTCTCTTCCTTCTCTTTTCCTTTCTAACCTCTATTTTCCTCCTTTTTGAAGGGAGAAAAATAAAAGAGAGAAAAGAAGAGAGAAGAGAAAAAGAAAGAAGTGAAGAGAAGAATTCTTTTGCGGGTCTCACTTGACCTTAATTTTGAAAATATTTGAAATAACTCGCCTCCGTTTTTGAAATATTTGCGGGAAAACATGGAGACGGGATCCGCTCGTCGGTACGAGGTTTGACCGTTCCTGGCGCCTTTACTAGGGGTAATCGAACCAAGGGTCGAATTTATGCCTTTTGCTTTGCTAAGAAATTATCTAAGAATTTATCCTAAGTCTAAATACACAAAGAATCATGCTTGTGCGAATGCAAAGATGTATGCTCTTTTTGAAAAATGTTTTGAAGAATTCCCAAGTGGTTTCTGAGATGAATCTGATAAAGTGAAGAAATGATTTCGAACTTAGAACTTAAGATTTGGAGTTCTAAGTTTTTAGAATAATCAAGAGCTTGGGAAAATAAATCTAGATTTTGGAAAATGATTTTGAAGTTTTTAAGATAAAAGAAGAAGAAAGGAATTTTCAAATTCATAAATGGACTTTGAATCAGAATGAAAATGGAATTGAATTCTAACTTTGGAGTTCAAAATCAGAAGGAAAGATAGAATTGGGAAATCTGGATAAAAATTGAGAAATGAAATTGATCTAAAAGTTGGAATTTCAAGATGAAATCCGAATCCAAGATCCGGATTCTAAATAGAGTTCAAAGTTGAATTTTGAGTTTAGGATCTGAAATGAGAACTTGATTTGAAATCCGGAATGAAATGGAATTGATTTTAAGGTTTGGATTTAAAGTGGAATTTTGGATTTGGAATTTTGAATGGAATTGGATTCAAGATTTGGAATCCAAGATGGTATTTAGATCTAAAATCTGGGATCCAAGATAGGGTTGGGTCCTGGATCCTAAGATGGAATTGGATCTGAAGTCTGAGATCCAAAGTAAAAATGGATTCTGGATCCTAGAATGAATTTGGATCTAAAGTCAGAGATCAGAGGTGAATTGGATTCTGGATCCTAAATAATGGATTTTGGATCTGAAGTCTGAGATCCAATGTAGAATTGGATTCTGGATCCTAGAATGGATTTGGATCTAAAGTCTGAAGATCCAAAGTAGAATTGGATTCTGGATCCTAGGATGGATTTTGGATCTAAATCTGAGATCCAATGTAGAATGGGGATCTAGATCCTAAGTGGAATTTGGATCTGTAATCCGAGATCCAAGGTGAAATTGGATTTTGAATCCTAAATGGAATTTGGATCTGAAGTCTAAGATCCAAAGTGGAATTGGGTTCTGGATCCTAAGGTGGATTTGGATCTAAGATCTGGAATTCATGATGCAATTTGGATCTGAAGTCTAAGATCCAAAAGTAGAATTGTATTTAGAAAACTGGATCCAAGTTGATCTAACTTTGGATTTGGGTTTTGAAAGTCCAAATGGGACTTTTGAAGATGGATCTGGGTTTTGAAAACCCAGATTGAATTTAAAATTTAAGAAGAGTCAAGATTCAAAATCAATCTCAAACTTGTGGTTTTTGGTTTTGAAGATAAGAAGATAAACTTGATTTTTGAATTTGAAAATGAATCAGAAACTTCAAAGTTAAATTGAACTTTGAAATTGAATTTTGAATTGAGTTGGAAATTTGAAGTTTGAATATAAAATGATTTTGGAATTTCAAAGTCAAATTGGACTTTGAAATTGAATTTTTGAATCTTGAAATGAGATAGAATTGGATTTGAATAAGATTTGATCTGAGAAAGGAAGAAGAAGAATCACTTGAAATTTTGAAAAGGAAATTTCGAAAATATGATGCAATTCTATCCTATATGATGAATGAATTTGAATAAGTTGAAATTGGATTTGAAAATTATATTTTATTCTTCAAATGAATTTAAATAAGATTAATGATATAAGACACTCCTGACTATAGTCATTGAATGTATTATATAATAGTCATATCTAAATTCAAATGAAGGATAAAATACCCTTTTGGTGCTTTTATAGAATTTAAAATGAAATTAACCCTCAATATACCCTGACTATGGCCATTGGTATATATTTTGAATTAATTTTAAGTTAAATTCTGATAAAAGAAGAAAATATTTTAAGAAAATATGATGAATTTTGAAAAATGGATCTAGTGTGGATCCAGTGTTATTTTGTAAAAGATAAAAATGCTATGTTTTGTCTACACCCTGACTATGGCCATTGATGTGGATCATCAACTTAGTATTTATTATCTCTTACGAAATGGTGCATGTGCCATTCGTGTTGCCATTTGTGAGAATTTTGAGAAATAAAGGCAGAAATGCATGAAAACAAACAATTCATGATATTTTATAATGCTCATTCATTCTACCTAAAGCAGGTCTAATTTATTACAATATACAAAATTAATCATGCAACTCAAAGCAATGACTTTATCCACATATTCCCTGCAAAACAGCTGGGTTAGTATAAAAAGTAGAAGAGTAATGGCATATATCACATAGATATCTAGAAAAGAAATTTTCATAAACCAAGATATGAATGATGGAAAGGTGAAAAGGATATATATACCTATATACATATGTATATGTACATATATATAGGTATATTCACATGTATACAAATATATATATCTATGCATAGGTATATATACATGTATAAATATGGGGGTATATACAATAGGGAGATGTGATGAGGGACAGATCATGTCGAGGTTGCTGCAAGCAACCCTTTTAGCAGTGAAGATAGTTTGTGATGGAAAAAGGTGAGGTGCTTAAGTATGAACTGTACTGTAGCCGTGAGCTACTGTGAACATTCCTAACAGGGGACGGTATATAAAGCAAAGAGAAAAATTTGTAAATATGCAGCAGGTGGTAATGAAGCACCAGGATATGCAAATGTTGGAAAAACATGTTGATGTGATGTGCAGTAGGATGTGGGTGTCTACAGTGGAATGACAGTAGTGAATATGCAGAGGTGCTGGGAGTGAATATTTTGATGCTGCAAATGTGCACAACGGGTATGTCAAGTGAGCAGAGGTAAAAATAATGAACTAAATAGCAAGTAGGTGGGAATTATCTGCTGCTGGAGATAATTTGGTTTACTATTCACGATACTATCAATGAAAAAGAAGCTCCAAGCCAACTTCAGCAACAGTTTCCTTATGTCCTGTCCTTCTCACAATGTTAACTTCAACAACATCTACTTGAGAGCCAAACCTTTTCAACCTATTTCTCTGTGCATCGTCTTCGATTGTCCATGAAGACAGGGATGGACTCTTGATCATCTCAGCTATCATGAACAATGACTAAACTCAAGGAAGATGACAAGCAGAAGAAACGGTAAGAGTAGCTTGTACATAAAACCAGTGACATATGTTGTCACTATAAATTACTGAATTCTGGAAGACAGTCTATGCACCCTCTCATTCTTGTAAGCTGTGACGTGGATGGTGTTGTGGGTAGAAACAGATAAGAACAGTGGGTAGTATGTGCCAATGATGAAGCAATGTTCTTACAAGTACCGGAGCAGGATGCTGAAGATGAAACCATTTGTGAGGATGAATGACTAAATTTAGCGAAGAGAGAGAGAAGAAGAAAAAATGTAGCATGACAATCTCAACACTAAAGCAACTTAAATGAAGGAACCCATCTGGAAATGCTGAACATACCTGTAAACTGATTCCAGTAGATGCCACAGATCGTCAGAAATAAATAGGGCCTCAAACTTCAGTATCAGATCATCCCATTTCATAACAGTGGATCAATTCCCACTGCTTAAGCACTCAAAGGATCGAGTGATACTCAGCAATTCTATTAGGCTACATCATAGCTTGAGGGGAGATGCATACCGAACAGGACTGAAGCGAAGGATGGCGACTGGTACCTAAAAGACAAACATAATTTTAGAGACAAGATATGAAAATTTGAAATACCAACGATATGACTTAGAAACATGGGAACTATACATACAAAGTTCTGTTTATAGTAAATTAGTCACATGCTTCTGATTTTACACAATAAAACTTACAAGTTGGGTGCTGGTGATAAGTTCTAGCAGAGTGAATAACGTGTTCTACAGATGGCACATACAAACTAACACAAAAATGTAATTGATATGCACGAACTGGCATGCATGATACAGTTGACAGGTGCACATCATTGTGATTAATGTATGACAACCTGTTGTGAACGTACGAGGGTCACGGCGGCCATGAGCTACTACCAAAATATGAAGAAAATGTCAAGCCACAGTGAATATAACATTACAGGTGAGTGATATATAACCAAAGTTTGATAATACGTGGAATCAAACTGAAATCATGCTGAGACTCGTAAGATTTTCAAGAAGCTAGGATATTAAGCAAGGGCGACGCTCACTGAATTTACTTCTGCTAGAAAGAGACCTCATACCATTGCTTACTCAGATCAAATGATGGCAGGTAATGATTTCTCAAACCTTCACGTATATGATGTCGTATGAACTAAAGACCTTCCAATTCATCAGATGGAAATTGTTGTTTCATGGTATGCCTTGGACTGGCCCCTGTTACCTTGGTGTTTTCTATTCATAGCAAAGGGGACAACAAAAATCCCCGTAACCCCCAATCTACCTCATCATTTGGACAAAGCCACCTGTCTTCAAGAACTAACCTTCACATTGATATTAGTAATGCAAACATGATTCCAGCAACCCTTAATATCAATATAATCTTCCTGCTTCCCTTTTAGACCTCCAAAAAATAAAGTGATGCACATGTAAATGGATATGGAAATGCTGAGGGAGCGAGGCTCTTACCATCCACAGAGAGCGCCAACCAGGATGATTCTAAACGATATTTTTACCACAACCAGTTGCATAAAATAAATAAATAAAAAGAAATGGAAAGACATGAAAAATAATAAGCACATAGAAGAAGCCATATCCTATAATAAAAGAAACAGGCGAATCAAAATGTGAATGGACTCGTCAGGTATGATTCAAGATTTTCTTTAAAGCAAAGAGTATGAATGGATGATCGATGAAGAACTGCATAGGTATATCGGATATTTAAGCAACACAATCAGATAAAAAAAAACTAACAAATAAATTGCAGAGAAGGGAAGGGAGTGTTGGAATATCAGATTTCATTGATTTTGCACACAAGTGAACTGACATTGCTATCGGCAAAGCAGCAACACAAGAAATGCCTTAAATGGGGGGGGGGGGGGGCGATGAACAGGAAATTTTAAGAGAAAACATAAATAACAAAGAAGAGAAAAGAAGAAGGAAAAAAAATATTCAAACAAAGATGCTGAAAGAAGATGTAATCGATACATTAAAACAGGGATTATGCAGGAAACCGGACATTTAGAAAAAAAATCAAAACGAAAATGAATTTTAAGAGATAACTTGGACCGGGATTTGGATGAACCCTGTCAGATTCTTGAATCTGACAGCCTGAGCCCAAAATTTGTAACACGAGTGAAAAAAAAAAAGAAAAAAAAAAGGAAGAAAGTAAGAAAGAAAGAGGAAAGAATGAATATGTTGGAGCGTGGTTGCTCTTTCACTGTTGCACAAGGGAGGATCTGGTGTCCCAATAAACAACCCAGCTCCTCTTAATGGTGCATTAACGAAATTAAAGATTTAAAAGGAAGGAAGTTAGCAAGTTAAAGAAGATGAGAGAGGCAGGGGACTCACCGAAGCGATGCAGGGATGGCCGAGCTTTCTGCCGATTGGAGAGCACCAGAAGGAGCGAACGAGAATCTTCTTTCGTAGCTTAGGAGAGAGCCGAAGAAGAAAAAAAAGGAGAAGAGAAGGGTGCGGGGGTGAAGAGGTGATGATCGAGAGAAAAAGGTGGAGGGGTAGAAGACGACGTAGAGAGGAAAGAGAAGATGCAATGGGGAAGGGTGATAACGGATATCCTCTAGGGTTTTCATGAATCTCTTTTTAAGAATGGGGAGGAAGGTTCGTGAAGAAATCGGTTGAAGATGGGTGGAGGAGAGGAGCGATCGGCTGGGAAATGGAGGTTTTTTTTTTCTTGGAGATGAAGGGTTTAGGGAAGGGTTTCGGTGAGAAGAAGGTGCGGCCGGGTTTTCCCCCTTTTCCTTTCTTACGAAGGATTTTACAAAACCCTAAAAGAAAAATTTACCGAGGAGCCCCTTTGATTTTCGAGATTTTATAAAGAGGGGGGGGGCTCCCGAGGTTTTTAGCAAAATTGTTTTTCAAAAAGGCTCAAAATCATTTGTTTTTCTCAAAATTTTTCCAAAATTTTGGTTTTTGTATTATTTTTCAAATTTTTTTGTATTTTTTAGAATAAAATCCTAAAGTTTGTGAGAAATCAAAGATTAAAACTAATTTTTTTGTGTTTTTGCAAAAAAATATTTACAAAAGAAAATTTTCTGAGAATTAAAAGCTATTTTTGAGAAAATTTCTTCAAAAAATGTGTTTGAATCCGGATTTTGAGGAAGTATGGATTTAAAGTACTGGATTCGGATCCAGAATAGGTTTTGAATATATCAATATTTTAACTCAGAAAATCTGAAGTTTATTTTTTAAATCGCTTTGATTTTCTCAGAAAACGGGGTTAGGGGCAAAAGGGTCATTTTTACAAAATTTTGAAAAATTTGGGGTGTTCACAGATGTTCATATTTCTTGTGAAACTTAATGTAGTGTCTTATATTGTTCTGTTTCATGACAAACTCATATCAATTCGAAAGCAAGCTATGAAATACAGGAATCGCGTGTGAATTATGTTTAAGTCTTATCATAAAGTTAGTTGTTATGCCTCTTTGCATGACCCAATTTCTACATTGTAGGATCTGTTAATAGTTTAACAAAACATGAGGTGAATATGCTTATACACTGGATGGTCTTATTAAGAAAGAGTTTTTTGATGAAGCCATTTTCATGAATCGTGAGCCACAAAAATAGAATTGTTAATATTTTTGTAGATCACCATTCATGAAAATGGCTTCATCCAAAAAGCTATGAAACACAGGAATGATGTGTGAATTTTGTTTAATAATGTATCTTTCACATGTATAAATCATTGTAATATGTATCATTCATAAGTATAAATCATTGTCTCATCTAGCCTACAGAGCTACTATTTTGATACCGTAGGTAAATCACCGTTGCTTAGTGCTTATACAATTAGTGAAAATCATTGTCTCATCTAGCCTTCACATATACAAATCGTTATATATATATATACTGTAGTTGAATCGTTGCGCAAAAAGTTGTCTTGTAAATAAACTGTCTTAAAAGCAAAAAGTTGTTATATTTACTACCTGTGCATGATTGTTGTTAAATCGTTGAAGCTTAATTTTTAAACCATTAGTAAATCGCCTATATGGTGATTTATTTGGTATATAAATTGTTATACCATATAGTGTCCTATCATGATTTACACAATGACGTCTATGTCGGCCACAACTGGATAAAAATTGCACTATGTATGAGTACAATTTGCTATAAAAGTGCACGGTCAATATTTGTGCAAATCATTTCAGCCATTTATTAATGTTTATGCAAATCATTTCAGTCGTTTATCAATCATCGTGTAAATCGTGACAGGAACACAACTCGTAAAAGCAAATCAGTGGCATTTTCATAATACACAATGATAAACGCTTGTTCGATTTTTATTTACAAAGGCCAATCATTACAATGATTTGTTCAGTGGCATTTATGTTCTACACTTATTAAAATAGATTTATACACTTATAGAATGTCACATTACAGAAAAGAATTATAGAATTACAATAAAGAATTATAGAATCCTAAAAATAATTGTCAGGATGTCGATTTATACTTATGAAGTTACCGCGACAACGATATCGATATGTTTGTAAAACCCTAATACGAAGTTACCGTGAACATAACAATGATTTGTTCACATCGACAAAGCTCGTAAAAGCAAATTGCGATAGGACAAATACGTAAAATGATTTACTTATATCGGTTTGCAATTGTTACTTAAATTGATTTGTACTTTACTAAGTCTAAATATCATATTGATTTGTGTACACGTGCGTAAAACCCTGCAAATGTAAAACCCTTGTATAGATCTATGTAAAACCCAACCCTACCTGACTCTACCCGTTGTCCAGGTCTAAAACCCTAACATATTTAACCTCTCTTCTTCTTTTCTGAGGCAACGCAACTTCTTCTTTTTTTTCCTCCTCCGCCTTCGTCTTCTTCTTTTTCTCTGCCTTCGTCCATTGCTATATAAATTCTAAATCCCTAAACCATAAACCTGTAAAACCTAAAACCCAAACCCCAAAACCTAGACCCTAAAACCATAAACCCTAAACCCTAATCGCTACAACATAAAACCCTAAACCCTAAATTCTAAATCCCTAAACCATAAACCCGTAAAACCCAAAATTCTTAAATCTAAAACCTAAAACCATAAACCCTAAACCCTAATCCCTACAATATAAATCCCTAAATCCTAAACCCTAAACCCCTAAACCCCAAACCCTAAATTCTAAATCCCTAAACCATAAACCCGTAAAACCCTAATCCCTACAACATAAAACCCTAAACCCCTAAACCCTAAACCCTAAACCCTAAACCCTAAACCCTAAAGCCTAAAACCTAAATTCTAAATCCTTAAACTATAAACCCGTAAAACTCAAAATCCGAAAACCTAAAACCTAAAACCAAACCCCAAAACCTAAATATTAAACCCTAAACCCTAAACCCAAAATCCTAAACCCTAAAGCCCAAAGCCTAAAACCCTAAACCTTAAAACATAAACCCCTAAACCCTAAACCGTAAACCCAAAACCCTAAACCCTAAAGCCTAAACTATAAACCCTAAACCCTAAACCCTATACCCTGAACCCGAAACCCTAAACACTAAACACTTAAAACCCAAAAACCTAATACCCAAAACCCTAAACCATAAACCCTAAACACTAAATTCTAAAACCCTAAAACTTAAACACTTAAAACCCAAAAACCTAATACCCAAACCCTAAAACCTAAAACCTAAACCCTAAAAGCCTAAAACCCTAAACCTATAGTGATAGAACATATCGTTCACATAGACATAGCCCGTAAAAGCAAATCACGATAGCACATGACCTTCATACGTACAAATCGTTTCAACTTTTTATCAATCATTGTGTAAATCATGATAAGTAGTCCGTAAAAGCAAACATATCGTTCACATAGACAAAGCTCGAATAGACAAATCACAATAGGATATTCAAACGAATTTAGTGGGATGGGACCCATTTAGCTCTCATCAAATCCAAACACAATCTAAACTACTATGTATATATATAGAGATGCACACACACACACACACACACACACACATATATATATATATATGTATATATATATATATTAAGTAGGATCCATTTGAAATTTAGATAGATGCAAAACTTAAACCCTAAACCCTAAACTATTGTGATTTACTTATATCGGTTTGCAATTGTTACTAAAATATTGTGAACAAAACAGTAAAATCGATTTACAATTGTTACTTAAATTGGTCTCAAGTTGTAAATCGATTTGTATTTATGAAGTTACCTCAATTTGTATTTACTAAGTCTAAACATCATGTCAGTTTATGTACATGTGCATAAAATCCTAGTATATGTAAAACCCTAATATAGATCTGTGTAAAACCCTATTCTATGTAAAACTCTACCCGACCTATGGTCCATGTATAAAATCCTAATCTATTTAACAACTCTTCCTCTTTTCTGCAGCAGCACAACTTCTTCTTCTTCTTTTTCTTATTTTTTCTTCTCTGCCTTCATCTTCCTTATTCTTCTTCCTTGTATACATCTATTTGATATATTCATACTGTTGTACCCTCCATCGTTTGCAAATCATCCTTCGCAGTTGAAAAAATATCTGCCTAATCTTCGATATACTTCATAACAAATATGCTACAGTCGTGCAAGCTTCATCTTCTCCCATTAGTTCACATAGAAAAGAAAACTACAGTCGAAGCTTTCTGCACTAGCAATCGAAGCACATCACCATTTGGACGTGAGGTTGATGCTGATGATAATGTTTATTTTTTTTATGATGATGGTCATGTATTGTATCCTCCTTCTTCTTCTTCTTTTCCTTCTTCTTCTTCCTCTTTGTATTTTCTTTCTTCTTTGTTCTTTTGTGTTTCTTCTACCTGTGCTTGATAGATGGGGTTTGATGCTGATACCGTAGTTGTTTCACGCTGTGAGAAAAGATCTGTATAATCTTTGATGATGATTATAGTGGTTATCTTCTGTGGATACATCGATATATTCATGACACATATGATTGTGGCATATTTGTCATGAAGTATATTGAAGCTTATGCAAAATATAACGACCATAATCATACTCAATCTTTGTTGCCATACCGAAGCAAGCACAAATATTCTGCATGATAGACAGGGGGATGCTGATGACCATCTATTTGATCTATTCCTACTGCCAGACTCTCCATCGTTCGCAAACCATACTTTGCAGTTAGAAAAATATCTACCTAATCTTTGATATACTTCATGACAAATATGCTAATTGTGCGGGCTGCATCTTCTCTGCTTGTTGGGATCCATACCTGTATCTGTTTTCTATACTAGCAAGCTGAATTTCATGCGCACCTGGATTGCACTCGAAGCACATAACTATTTGGATGTGGGGGTGATGCTATTGATAATGTCTATTTTCTTTGATGATGATGGTCATGTATTGTATCTAAGCCAAACCATTGGTCATGATGTATTGTAAATAAATACTCATGTATTTTGTAAATGAATGTGGTTGTAATGTAAATGAATGTGGTTGTAATGGTCAGCCAACATTTGTCGCATGTCATTCCTTGCAATTTGGAGAATTTTTTGTGTTCAAGTGTAATGGTAATTTAGATTTTGATGTTAATTGAGATATTTGGTAGAAGTGGATGTCTTATACGTTAGGAGGAACACATGGGAACAAGTCTATGCATAATCAAGAGGTATAAATGTGCTACAAAAAAACTTGTAAAAAGATAAGGACCGCCATTGGTAGATAGGTTTTCCTTCTATCGTTCCCAGTGACTAGTGAAGGCCATTCAGTAAACTGAAGGTGTTGATGATGATGATGATAATGTCTCTTTTAAAGCACATCACTATTTGGATGTGGGGTTAATGTTGCTGATGATGATGTATGTTTTCTTTGATGATGATGGTCATGTATTGTATCTAAGCCAAACCATTAGTCATGATGTATTGTAACTAAATACTCATGTAAATGAATGTGGTTGTAATGTATCGTTGAAGTTAACTTGATTTATAGTTTACTAAGTCTAAAAATCGTGTTGATTTGTTTATTGTTTTTTCTTTCTGCCCTTTATGAATCAGTCATTGTGTAAATCGCGATAAGACATATTATTCATATATACAAAGCTCATAAAATTAACTCACGGTAAGACAATTGATATCAAGCAAATCACGATAGTACATATCATTACAATGAAATCGATTTGCAACTAAGTCACGATTCGTAGTTTACTAAGTCTAAATATAGTGTCAATTTGCAAGTAAGTCATGAATTGTGGTTCTAAGTCGATTTGTATTTATCAAGTTATCTAGATTTTTACTTCACCAATAAACATCGTGTCGATTTATTTTTTCTTTCTACTTTTCGCCTTTTATTAGTCATTGTAAATCGCGATAAGATAAATCGTTGTACATATATTGTATCTAAATTGTTATATCAGATATTGTCCCAAAGCGATTTATATAATGTCGTTTGTATCTTTGAAGTTAACTCAATTTATTTTTTACTAAGTCTAAACATCATGTTGATTTGTTTATTTTTCTTTTCTGTCATTTATGAATTAATCATTGTGTGAATCACGATAGAACATATCGTTCGCTTAGACAAAACTTGATTATTTGATGGGTTTTGGTGGGATGACTGTACAGATCATAATGAAACACCTTTTTAAAAAACAAATCACGATCTCTTATAGAACTGGTTGCAAGGCAATCAAAATCAAGCAAATCACAATAGTACGTAGTCTTTATACGTACAAATCATTTCAGCCTTTTATCAATGTTTGTATAAATCACGATATGAAGACAGCTCATAAAAGCAATTCATAATTTAAGCAGTACACAATGATTTTTTTTTATGAAGGTCGAACATTACAACGATTTGTTCAATGACACTTGTGTGTTATGCTTATTAAAAACAGAATTATACATTTATAGAATGTCACTTTAAAAAAAAATTATAGAATTACAACAAAGAATTATCGGGATAAAAAAATCATATAATGTTTATTCAGTGGCACTTGACGACTCTGATGGACTATGACATACAAATCGTCTCTTTCTTTTTCTTGGTAGACTCTCTTTCCTTGATGGCTTCTTGGTTCCTTCAATCTTATTATAAACACTGGTCATCATCTCTACCAGTGTATCATATTGTCTCCTCAAATTTCTCACCTGCTTTGGTAACTCCTTATTCTCTCTTTTCAATATCTCTAACCATGTGGCAAAGACTGCCTTCTTTTTTGTGAGTTGTGTTCACTCATCATCGTGTACTGCAACTAAGAGAATTATTGTTGTAGCCAGAGGGACACGATGAATGTGTTTTCTATGCTGGGAGACAACATGATGAGGGACAGGAGGGACACATGGGTTCCCAACATTTTCACATTGCTTATTCTCAATCTCTAGATTTCGATGCATGGGCTCCCAATATTTTTTGAAATAGTTGGGGTCGTATTGTCGTTCTTTATAATCATACACTATGGCATGAACACTTCCTTTGTTCCAGCTATCCAATTATTCCCTGAAGCGTTTGTGTCAATTCACGTTCCTGGCCTCACCACTTTTCATCTTCCTTCTCACTTCCACTGGTTGCTTTAGGGTATACAGTCCCAAGTCAGCTTGTAGGAGATCTCAACCACCATGCCGCAACTCGACTTCATAATTGCTAAACAGCCAAATATCGTATCTAGACAGTCTCGCAGCCTCGGCAACAACCTCTTGGTCCTTGTCCTCCCTATTTCTATACGATCTCCACACAACCTGTACATTTGAGATTATGGTTTAGGTATAAACACAATTATTCATGCTAATGAATGCTAAATATTAAAATAATTTATAATAATGAGTGTTAAATATATTACAATGACTGCTACTAATGAGAGCTTTGTATTAAAATGATTTACACTAATGAATGCTACATATTACAATGATTTACAATAATGAATGTTAAATGCTAAAAGAATAACGCTTTGTACTAATGAAGAAAAAATCCTGCAATGATCATTACTTAAGAAAGCTAACGATTACAATGATTTATGATAACAATTTGTACTAAGAAATACAAAATCCTGCAATGATCACTACTTAAGAATGTTAACGATTACAATGATTTACACTAATGAAAGTTAAATGCTAAAGCGATAATGATTTGTACTAAAGAATACAAAATCCTGCAATGATGATTACTTAAAAATGTTAAACATTAGAACGATTTATACGAATACAAAATCCTGCAATGATCATTACTTAAGAATGCTAACGATTATAATGATTTATACTAATAAAAGTTAAATGCTAAAGCGATAATGATTTCTACTAAGGAATACAAAATCATGCAAAGATCATTACTTAAGAATGTTAAACATTAGAATGATTCTAACGAAGACAAAATCCTGCAGCGATGATAAATGCTAAATATTTCAACGATTTATACTAATGAATGATAAATGCTGAAACAATTGTAAACAATTGTAAACAATTTTAAACCATTTACCTTAATTAACATAGAAGTGATGTCCTATTACGGGATTCAAACTATACTGCAAGGGACAAGTGCACCTGGATTGCACTCGAAGCACATAACTATTTGGACGTGGGGGTGATGCTATTGATAATGTATATTTTCTTTTATGATGATGGTTATGTATTGTATCTAAGCCAAACCATTGGTCATGATGTATTGTAAATAAATACTCATGTATTTTGTAAATGACTGTGGTTGTAATGTAAATGAATGTGGTTGTAATGGATCATAGAGAACTTTTGCATCCTTCTCTGTCTCATGCACCCTGCCACTTTTACCAAGATATGCAGCTGCCCTTTGACATCCACTTCTACCAAATATCTTAATTAACATCAAAATCCAAATTACCATTATACTTGAACACAAAAAATTCTCCAAATTGCAAGGAATGACATGCGATAAATGTTGGCTGACCATTACAACCACATTCATCTACATTACAACCACATTCATTTACAAAATACATGAGTATTTATTTACAATACATCATGACCAATGGTTTGGCTTAGATACAATACATGACCATCATCATCAAAGAAAATAGACATTATCAATAGCATCACCCCCACGTCCAAATAGTTATGTGCTTCGAGTGCAATCCAGGTGCACTTGTCCCTTGCAGTATAGTTTGAATCCTGTAATAGGACATCACTTCTATGATGAAGGGCTGTGCACTTGTCCCTTGCAGTATAGTTTGAATCCCGTAATAGGACATCACTTCTATGAGGTGATCTCAAAAGAATCAATCTGGAATATGTTCGTCTTATTATTCTACTTATTTACCAGGTGGGTCATGGTGTTCCAGCACGTTTCAAAAGAATGTTGGTCCAGAAGGCCGCCAAAGTGCATATTTCACAATCAATCCTTCTGATGTTTACTTAGTTGTCCATACCACGACAGAACTACAGGCCACTGACACCACCCTTTGAGTTTTTCACCTAGTGCTATATTTTTCCTATGACCTTCCTGTAACATAAAATAGCATATTATTCGTATCAAATTAAAATTAATCCCATTTATACTTCTACACGTCGTTGTACACAGTAATCATTATAAATAATAATTATTGCACACTCACTATACATAGTAATCGTTATCACAGTAATCGCTATACATAGTCATACCTATAACAATAAATCGTTCACAGTAATCGCTATCACAGTAATTATTATATATAATAATCGATATCACATTAATCGCTATACACAGTAAATCATGACAGATAGGATCAATTTACATACCTTGGTCACACTTTTCTCCTCTTCATCTCCTCTCTCTATCCTTTGCTTTTCAATTTCTTCCTTCCTTTTCATTTTCTTCTCTTCCTCCTCCTGTTTTTTCCTTTTCCTTTCCTTCTTTTCCTCCTCCTACTTCTTCCTTTTTCTTTCCTTTTCTTCCTTCTGTTTTTTTCTTTCTCTTTTCTTCTCTTTGTCCTCCTGCTTCTTCCTTTCTCTTTCCTTATATTTCTCGTCCTCCTTATCCTTCTATTGTCTTTCCTTCTCTTCCTCATCCTCCTTCTCCTTCCTTTGCATTTCTTTCTCTTTCTCGTCCTCCTTCTCTTTCCTTCGCCTTTCCTTCTCTTTCTTATCCTGATGCTTTTTCCTTTGTCTTTCCTCTTCCATCTTTGTCATTTGCCTTTCCTTCTCTTTCTGCTCCTTCTTCTTCTTCAATTGTCTTTCCTTCTCTTCTCCTCCTTATTCTTTCTTTGTCTTTCCCTCTCCTCCTCCTTCCTTTGCCTTTCCCTCTCCTCCTCCTCCTTCTTCCTTTGCCTTTCTCTCTCCTCCTCCTTCTTCCTTTGTCTTTCCCTCTCCCTCTTTTCCTCCTCCTTTATTTGCCTTTGCTTTTCATTCTCTTCCTCCTTCTTTCTTTGCCTTTCCCTCTCCTCCTCCTCCTTCTTCATTTGCCTTTTCTTCCTTTACTTTTCATTGTCCCCCTCCTTCCTTTGCTTTTCCTTCTCTTCGTCATCCTTCTTTTTCTTCTTCATCTTTATTTCTTTCACATGCTTCTTTTGCTTTTTAACCTCAATATCTGATAAATAATCCTCCGCATAATACGATTTCAACACTTTGTCTCTTTGTTTATCATTCTCAAACTTTATTATATTTTAATACATTTCATAACGCTCATATAGATGGGACTGGCGGATCATTTCAGTAACTATCATGAAATCGAATGGTAGGGGATTTCTTGTTTGACGAGCTTTAGACATTGCTAACCTGCACAACACATAAATTTAACCACATCATTATATGTTATAACCGTCTCTCCAAGTATATAATATTACAAATTATCTCATTCGTTAAATAATCACCAACATTACAAATCGTCGCAATATTTGGCTTTATAAGTAAACATCGTTGTAAGATTTAGCAAACTTAAGTACAAATCGAGGTAACTTCATAAATACAAATTGCTACTGCTTTAAATGTATAAATCGTTGTAGAAATCACAACCTTCATAAGTGCATATTGTTGTAACGTTTATGTTTCATACTTAAACATTGTTGTACGATTTATCAAACTTAAGTACAAATCGTGGTAATTTCATTAAATCGTTATTGCTTCAAACGTATAAATCATTGATGCTTCATAAGAACAAATCATGCTAACTATTTTTTATGCCGAGAAGGTGGATAGGTACAAATCGATTTGTTTCAGTATGAAAATAGGTGTTATTTAGCATGAATAGTAAAACCAGTTGTAAGATTTAGCATTCAGATTTACAAATCGATTTGTTTGCATAATGAAACCTTACACGAAACTTACTTAAACGATACGAGTTTTGGTAATCTGATAGTGGAGGAGAAACACCCAGAAGGTAGATGCAACTGATGGTGGCAACGATGCTGCCACTGCACAGACGACGACAAAGGATGCTTCGGCAGAAGTAGACGATGGCAAAGGGTGCTCCAGCGGCAGCAGACAAAGGCAAAGGTTGCTCCAGCGGCAGCAGACGACGATAAACGGTGTTCTGGTGGCAGCAAACGACGACAAAGGGTGCTCCGATAGAAGCAGACGACGGCAAAGGAGGGTCCGATGGCAGCAGACGACGACAAAGAGAGCTTCTGTTACAGCAGATGGTGCAAAAGTTTACTGCTTAGGGCGAAAACGAAACATTTGGACTTTGAAGAGTTAACATCATTCTTGAACCGACGTTTCACTTTTCTAGATGGAGGATCTCGAACCGTCGTTTCACTTTTCTAGATGGAGGATCTCGAACCATCGTTTCACTTTTCTAGATGGAGGACATTTTTGTTCTTTTCTCAAACCATCGTTTCATGACGAGAATGGCGGGAAAAGGGTACTTAAGTCTTTGCAACTGCACCAGACTCCGATGCTAAGTGATGCAGACACACACGGGGATACGAGCCCCACGTGCTTATATACATGACACTCATTCGGACTCTTGAAACAGTGCATCTTTGGGGGGAACATATAACCTGCTTCGACCAGGCAGGTTGTTTTCTGAACATAAAGGACCAGGTCAGGTCGGTTGGAGAGGGTCATCCTGACCTAACCTAGTTTGGGTTATCGCTTTGAGATTTTAAACTATTTGTCGCTTGACCAGCTAATTTTTGAGTTTTTTCTAATATGATTAGGACTTTATAAGTTGTAAAAAATGTTGCTAAAAATGCACCAGCTGCACCCTTGGTCTTCAGCCCACAATTCTTTAACAAGACCCCACATGTCTCCTCACCCACGAAAAAAATAATTTACCTTCAGAGATTAACAATGTTCTGGGGTCCCCACTTGATCACTCCTCCTTCCCCT
The DNA here is from genome assembly GCF_984573655.1 of Nuphar pumila. NCBI lineage: Eukaryota > Viridiplantae > Streptophyta > Magnoliopsida > Nymphaeales > Nymphaeaceae > Nuphar > Nuphar pumila. Next base: position 82,951,383 of record NC_143261.1, on the reverse strand, counting down.
ATATAAACCCCGCAACCACCTCCAAAGTTCCACAGAGGGCTTCTACGACCTGTACAAGACTTCTTCTCTTCCTCGCTCCTTCCTTTTCAAGACTTGTGTTGTTTTTCTTTCTTTTCCCCTTTCACTACATACTCATCAATCTTGTGCTGCAAACTCTCTAGAAAAATGGCCACATGCGTTCAGGGCTTTCGGTCTGAAATGGTCTCGAATCCGCTTTCATTCGAGCAATCCTTACTTGCAGATCCGGCCTCGCTTTACAAGTTCGTCGAGTTCTCGACGGCTTTCCACCATCCCAACAATGAAGAGAGGGATGATGTATGGCTGAAGATGAGGGAGGAGGCCAGGAGGGATGTGGAGCAAGAGCCTGTCTTGGGGAGTTACTACGTATCTTCTATACTTGCACATGACTCACTTGAGAGTGCTTTAGCCAACCATCTTGGATACAGGCTCTCCCCTCCTTCCCTACCTGGTTCCAGCCTAGCTGATATCTTCCTGGCTGTATTTCTCGATGATCGTGCGATCCGGACTGCAATCCGAGAGGACCTGAAAGCAATTAAGGAAAGGGATCCGGCATGTGTTAGCTACGTGCAATGCCTGCTCAACTTCAAGGGGTTCCTAGCAATTCAGGCCCAGCGGGTGGCTCACAGGCTCTGGACTTTGGGCCGGGTGCCACTAGCCTTGGTGATCCAGAACCGGATGTCCGAGGTCTTTGCTGTGGACATACACCCCGGGGCACGGATCGGAAAAGGGGTACTGCTGGATCATGCAACTGGGACCGTCATCGGCGAGACTGCGGTCATCGGTGACAACGTGTCGATCTTGCACAACGTGACGCTGGGGGGCACCGGCAAGGTCACCGGAGATCGGCACCCAAAAATTGGGGATGGGGTCCTAGTGGGTGCGGGGACACATGTCTTGGGGAATGTCAGGGTTGGTGCTGGGGCCAAGATTGGGGCGGGCTCGGTTGTGCTGAAAGACGTGCCGGAGAGGACAACAGCAGTGGGAAACCCGGCCAGGCTTTTAGGTGGGAAGGACAAACCGATTAAGCTGACCAGGATTCCAAGCTTCACAATGGACCACGTCTCCTTCATATCTCAGTGGTCTGACTATGTTATCTGATTGGAGCTTGCACATGTTTGCAAATTTTTTTTCCGTTAAAGAGTGAATGGTGATGTAACTTACTTTCTGTTTTTGAAAGAAATGTAATCTATTTTCAGCGCCTCGCTGAAAATTATCATCTCTCTCTCTCTCTCTCTCTCTCTCTCTCTATATATATATATATATATATATATATATATATATATATATATATAATAGTTGATTACACGCAAACTCAACAGAAAGAGAAACAGAAATGGTTAAAAGATTACGCCGAGCAGCATGGATGAGGGTTTGAGCGTGTGTGCACAACATGACAAAAAAAGAAAATTTTATAAAAACACGGTTAATGTTTAACGTACTTACAAAAACAGCCTACCTTTTGAAAAAATTACAAAAACATGCCTAGGTTACAAAATAATTCTCAAACGCACGCCTCTTTCAACTAATGTGGAGTTACCAACTTACCATAGTTACCTATGTGTAAAATGATCATATTACCCTTCTCTCTCTTTCTACAGTTTTACCAAAAAGTGAAAATGAGGCCTTTTTAAGGATTTTGACTTCCTTCTGTCGTTCTGCAACGGGCAAATCACGATGTCAGTTATGGTCATACCCCTCTATGGCTAGGGGGTGTCAGCCTGCTAGGAATATTCAGTGGTGGCTGGAAAGGCACCTTCGTTTTCTAGCCCAAAAGAGCTATACATTAGTGATTTATGTGGCGAGAAAACATGGTATTGCACAACTTGACAACCACAGGGCCTTTTTCTTTTCCTAAAGATGCAAACATGGCAGCACGGCCGGGTACAATGGCCAAAGTCTCGTTTGTCCAAGCTCATTTGGTGTAAAAACCATTACCCAAGGGCTGCTCAAGTCAAGATCGCCTCAAGCATCTTGGCTTTCATATGGCTAGCTGCTGCGTTCTATGTGGTAGTTAACCTTGTGGTGAAGGATCTTGTTGAAATGCTTATCGACCCGTTATGTTGTTGGGGCTCTTTGCAGGATAGAAACACATTGTGGCACGCTACGTTTCGGATCCCCTTCGTCCGCATAGAACGGTTTCATATTGTACACGTGAAACACCGGGTGCACCTTGAAGTCCGAAGGCAGGTTCAACTTGTATGATAGGTTGTCAACTTTCTTGGTGATGATGAATGGTCCCTCATACTTCCTGATGAGTCTGCTGTGTCGTCCATGAAAAATGCATGTGCGATCCGGTTAAAGCTTCACCAATACCTGGTTTCCAACACAGAACTCAACAGGCAGACGGCGCGTATCTGCCCACTTCTTTATTCTCTTAGCTGCCTTGTGTTGAAACGCCTTCGTCAGCTCAGTCTGCTCGTGTCAATCTCGAACAAACTGATAGGCAAAGGATGGCCTTCCGTTCTCCTTTGCGGCTAATGTGTACAGGGTCAATAGTTGTTGCCTCGTGGCTATCTCGAATGGGTTGTGGCCTGGAGACTTATTCTTCTGAAGATTGTAACAGAATTGGGCCACGTCCAGGAGCTTCATCCAGTCCTTCTGATTGACACTAACAAAGTGCCTGAGTTATTGCTCCAACAGTCCATTGATGCACTCTGTCTGTTCATCTTTTTGTGGGTGAAAACTTATTGAAAATAGCAGATCAGAGCCGAGTAGCCAAAACACATGTCAGAATTTACCCCTGAAACGAGCATCATGATCGCTCATAATGCTTCTTGGTACACCTCAGTGCTTCACAACATGCTTAACGAACAGCTTCGCAGTCTTCTCTACATGGTACTCTTTGGAAGATGAAATGAAGCTGGCGTACTTAGAGAAACAATCAACCGCCACCAAGATGGAGTTGAAGCCATCTACCTTTGGCAGACTAACAATAAAGTCCATGAAAATGCTTTTCAAAGGATGTTTTGGAATAGGTAGAGGCGCAAGGAGGCTGAGAGTCTTCTGGTTGGTCCCCTTAATTATCTTGCTGGCAGACAAGGCATGTTCGCATATACCCCTCCACATTGTTTCTCATTTGCGGCCAATAGTAGTTTCGTTCAAGGAGTACTAAGGTCCTCTTCTGACCTACATGACCGGCCAATAATGTATCATGTCACTCTTTAAGTAATTCGCGACGGAAGCTTCCCCACCGCAGCACGAAGACACATCCCCCTTTAGTCACAATAAGGTCATCCCGTACCTAGAATCGTTGAGTCTTTCCCACTTGCACCAAAGAGATAAGGTGTTACATCGTCGGGTCCTACTGCATTCCTTCACGGATGTGGTCCAGCAATAAGCCCTCCAAGTGAACTTCGAAAGGCTTCGCCCGTGCAGCCATCAGTTCCACCTTGCAATTCAGGGCGTCAGCAACAACATTGGTCTTCCCCATCTTATACTCCAAAGCGAAGTCGAACTCAGTTAGTAACATTTGGCATCGAGCTTGCTTGGGTGTTAGCTTCTTCTACATTTAAAAATAGCTTGTTGCGACATTGTTCATCTTGATGATGAACTGGACACCCAGAATATAGTGTCGCCATGTCTTGAGCCAGTGCATGATGGCCGTCATCTCACGCTCGTGTACAGTATAGTGTCTCTCCATATCCTTTAACTTCTGACTCTTGTAAGCAATCGAATGTCCCTTCTGCTTGATAACTCGATCAATGGCGAAGTCTGAAGCATCTGTGTGGACTTCAAAGGGTCTTGAGTGATTCGACAATTACAACACTGGTTCCCTTACCAAGGCCTTCTTTAAGCCATCGAAGGCATCTTGGCAGGCTCCTGTCCAGAGCCATACCCAATTCTTCTTCAGCAAATCCGTGAGAGGCACAATAATGAGGGAGTAGCCTTCGATGAATCACTGATAATAGTTTGCCAAACCAAAGAATGACCGCAACTCTGGCACTTTGGTTGGCGGACTCCATTCCTGAATGGCTCTTATCTTCTGTTCGTCCAAGCGTAGTAAACCACGCCCCACGATGTGGCCAAGGAAGTTGATTTCCTCCTGTTTGAAGAGATACTTCTCTCGCTTAACACAGAGGCCATTCTCCTTCAGCACCTGAAACACTGTTCGCAAGTGCCCAACATGTTCCTCTATGTTGCTGCTATAGATCACGATGTCATCAAGATAAACTACCACGAACTTGTCTAAGTAAGGGTAGGAGATTTTGTTCATCAATGTCATGAATATGGCCAGAGCATTAGTCAACCCGAATGGCATCACCCGAAATTCATAGGCACCATAGTGAGTGACACAAGTTGTCTTTGGCTCGTCACCATCAACAATCCTTACTTTTCAGTAATCCGATCACAAATCTAGCTTTGAAAAGACATAGACACTGCCTAGCTGGTCGAACAAGTCCATTATTAGTGACAATAGATAATTGTTTTTCAGCGTGACCTTGTTCAATGCACAGTAATCCACACATAACCTTTTGAAATCATCATGTTTCACTTGAAAGAGTATAGGGATGCCAAAGGGTGCTTTCGAAGGACGAACGATTCCTGCTTCTAACATCTCATCCCGCTGCTTGTGCAACTCCTTCAATTCAGTCAGCCTCATGCAATAAGGGACCATGGTAGGAGGTTTTGCTTCTGGGGTCAACTCTTTCTTATGGTGGACCTCGCATCTTGGTGGCAGATGCTTCGGTAGTTTTGGGGGCATCACTCCTCGAAACTCTGCCAATAGTGGGGCAAGGGTCAGCAGCATCGTTGCTTCCACCTTTCCTTCTTCGGTGTGCACGACCACTAGGAATGTATGTTCTCTCCGCTTGACACCTTTCTTCAATTGCATGGCAGATAGCATTGAAGACTTGTCTTCAACAGTAAGACACTGCACTGTGTGTGAAGAGTTTTTTCCCATGATCGTCAATGAGTTAAACTTCAACAATATCATCGCATTTTGGCTGCAAAAAAACTCTATGCCCAAAATCAATCAAAAATCATACAAGGTCACCATTGAGAAGTTGGCTTTATCAGCCCAACTCCTAATTTGGATAGCCACATCCCTTGCTTCCCCAAGGATGGGCTTGGCCTTAGAGTTCACCATCTTGATGGTTCTCTACTTTGGCCCAGGCTTCAAGCCCAATTGCTCTGCCGCTTCCCGCACCTATCATTGTTGTGCGTGCCCGAAGACCATGAAGTTATGTGTGCCCCTGGACCACGAAGTTATGCGTGCCCTCGAAGTCTGCCATTGTTGTAGTAGAATTTATATTTGCAATGACTTTTAGATACATGAGTTCTTTGCTAACCGGTATGCTTTCGATTCTGCAGCTTCTTACTGCATTGATCGACCACATAACTCCCATCCTTGGTTGCATGACCTCGGCGTCGCCACTTTCTGCATGTATTTCATTGGACTGTCTGTCGTCCTTTATAAGGCACTTTGGACATTGCCTTGCGATATGCCTATCGCCACAGAACCAACAAATCACAACCTCCCATTTGTTGTCGTTGTTGTACTTCTTGTAATTCTGCTTCTTGTCGAAGTGGTGTTAGGTCGACGTCTCACCCTCGTTGTCACGCCAATCCTCTTTCTTGCCTCCATGGTCTGGCTTCTTTCCGGCCTTGGTCGATGGAGTGAAGGACATGCGTTGAGTATTCACTAGGTGCTCGGCTGTCACATGCATCTTCCAAAGTCTCAGAGTTACTTCTTTTCACTTCGGACTGTGCCCACGGTTGTAGTCTCATAATAAACCAGTTGAGTCTGTCTTCATCTGACATATTGGGTACATCCAACATGAGCTTCTGGAATGTCCTGATGTAGTCTATCAAGGCTCTAGTATACTTCAATTTCCAAACCATCTGATAAGCTTGGCATTGTACATTTCTCGGTATGAAGTAGTTTTGTAGCTCAGTTTTGAAGGCCTCAAAAGTATCAATTAGGCAATGCCCTCTTTCCATGTCGCTATGTTTTTGTCTCCACTAGGTTATATCATCTCCATCGACCAGAGTTGCTGCAACCTTTGCCCTGAGGTCCTCAACCAATACATTCTGAATATCCAGGTAGTCTTCCATCTGAAACAGAAAGATTTCTATGGCCTTGCTATCCCTTGAACCATTTAACTTCGTTGGCCTTGGCACATCTATGTTTAATGTCATATCGCCATTTTTGCCATTTAGAGTCATTGTCTGATGCAAAGTGCAGTTATTCAACTTAAGCTTCCTTACTTCAGTCTGCAGGGTGGTCACTGTCATATTTAGTGAAGTAACTTGTTCCATCAACGAGTTCATCTATTCTCGCAGGCTATTTGCCTCGTTATTCAGTTCTTCGAACGACTCAAATGCGTGTGAAATCGCTTTCTTATGCGAAGTCACATCAACCGCCAATCTATTGACAGTCTCGACCATCTGCTCAGGGCTCCGAGGTGAACTCATCTCCTTGGCTTCGACAACTGCCTTACCTTTGGTGCTACGCAAGTTATATTGGGGTGCCATGATATCTTGCTCACAAATCGCAGCCTGTCGGTGCGTCTCTCAACACCGACTTCGAAGTCTCTTCTCCAACTCAAAAAATGGACTCTGATACCACTTCTCACAGGGTTACTTCTTCAATAGGCCAGTGCGGTGCGAAGGTCCTTCCTTACCACCGCAAGCCTTTCTGGTCGCTCGCTTGCCACTACGAAATCTTTGGTTATAGAGAGTACAAGAGAGCGAAAGAGAATAGATGAAGAGAAATTGTAATCACTTGAAAGTAATCACAACGAGGGTGAACAAAGAAAGCTCAAAGCATTTGCATTCATTCACTATTTTTCCTGCAGGCGCATTACAGTTCAGATCTACGGGCTAACCCTTCAGGGTATTAATCAACCTGAACCAAAGTGCAAGGGTGGCCTGAAAAAAGTTACAAGTGACTCAACACTTATATCATGACTCATGATTTGGTATGTCGAGTTATCAAAGCAGGATGGGTCACTGATCATGCGAGTGTTGCAGATCGTGACTTTGGGTGTTGGATTTAAATTTTGCATCAGATTCCTATCTCTTACCGTGTAATCATAGAGGTTTCTCGCAAAGATGCAACAACTCAAATAAAGACGTCTTCTTAGTTTTGAAAGTGTGGTTACTTATGTTCCAAAAGAATTAAACACTATTGCTAGATCTCTTGCCATCTTAGCCTCTGTGCGGGATGAAAGGCATTGGTCCCATTTGTACCCGGATTGGGTACACTCTTTGTAAATTTGTATTTATTTCTACTTTGCTAATAAATTGGTAGGAGTATGCCTAACCCCAGCTTTCTTTGTCAAAAAAATGCAAGATTTTAGCATGCTAAGAAAAATATAAATATTGTTAAATATAGACCAATTTTTTTTCTAATTTTATAATTGTAAATGTTTTTCTTGTGTTTTTCTTATTTTTTGTGAATATTTTTCTTATAAAAATGTAAGATAAAAAAAATTTATTTGCTCAAGAAAAAAAAGGATGTCATTTTCCCGTTTTAAAGTTTTGCTACTACGATATTGTGATAATTTGTACGTTCCTGGTTATATTGGGTTGGATGAGCCTCATTAAATATCACATAAAAAAATAGGCGAGTACTTCAGCTTGGCACTAGGTGTTAGGAAAGGTTGTTCGTTATCCCCTTTGTCTTTTTACATTGTAGGGAATAGGGATGGCAGTGGACCAGCCCCAGGTCCGTCTCAAAATCCTGCCCTTCATCCCTGCTTTCATCCCCACACGGGTTTTGATTTCAACCTCCATCCTTGTTTCATGTTCTCCATCTCCGTTCCAAATGGGGCAAGGTGGGGCAAGGTCCCATTTCCCCTCGGTCCATTGCCATCCCTAAAGAAGGATTGGGGACAGGGTGGGACAGGGCAAGGCGGAAATCAAAACGAGGATGGGACAGGGCAGGGCAGGGGAAAGCATAAGTCCATCCTTGCACGGGTTTTGATTTTAACCTTTATCTCTGTCTCCCTATTTCATGTCCTTCATCCTCGATCCAAGCGGGGCGGGGTGGGGTGGGGCCCCGTTTTCCCCTGGCTCAAGAGAAGATCCTTGACACCCTATTCAAGAAAGTCAGGGCATTTCATTTTACTGATGACCTACAAGTTTTGGGCCTTGATGCTTTTTTTATGCTTCAATATGTTGATGACATATTTATTTTCTGTTCAACCACTTTCTCTCAAATGCCTATAGTGTGGTGGATCATAAAAATCTGTGAGTGTATTTCAGGACTACAGGTTAGTAAGCACAAATGTCTCATGGTCTTAAATTCACCACAGATCTTTTGTTGAACAATTGTTTGGTTGCCACTGAGAAGAAATCAAGACAAGTCTTTTTAACATGGTTCGATCGTGAGATCTACATCCACGAGGGAGAGCAATATCTATTTACAGCTCTGAGGCCCTGTTTATATAGAATTCTATATGAGCTCTTTACATTTTGGAGTTACCAATCTTTTAGGTAACTAACAAATCTGATCCTTAGATTTAGGATCTTGATTAACAGTAGAATCACATTTGTGAATTGTTTCCTTATCATAGAAGATCAGATCCTTGGTTTTAGGATCTGGTATCGTATGACACCTTCTATCCTTATCTGATCTATAGCCTTCTATATTTATCAGATTTGGTTTCTTAACATCCTCTCTTAAGCGAAACTCGTCATGCTTGATGTTGAGCTTGGTTCTGAAACTAGCAAAACTAGATGCACCAAGTGGTTTGGTTAAGCCATCGGCAATTTGATCCTTCGAGGATAAGAACTGAACTTGTACTAATCCTTTTGCCACCAAGTCTCGTACAAAATGAATATCTATCTCGGTGTGTTTGCTTAGAGTATGAAAGGTTGGATGAGCTGCTAAAAAGTTTGCGTTGATGTTGTCACACCAGATGACAGGAATATTTGGAACGTCCACTTGAAGTTCTTTCAAGAGATGTCGCACCCACAAGATTTCAGTAGCAGCATTCGCAATGCCTCTATATTCAACCTCGGTGCTTGAACGAGATACAACGTGTTGCTTCCTTGAACTCCATGAAATAATGTTTGGTCCAAGGTAAACAACATATCCTGAAGTGGATTTTCTATCCATGGGGCATCCAGTCCAGTCGGCATCTGTGTAAACATAGATGTGCTTGTTTTGAAATGCTTTGAATGTGAGCCCATATTGAATAGTAGATTTCAAATATCTCAAGATTCTTTTGACTGCACTCCAGTGCAGATTGAACAGTCTATGCATAAACTGGCATACTTTGTTGACGCTAAAGGCAATATTTGGACGAGTAATGGTTAGATATTGTAGGGCGCCAACAATGCTTTTGTAAAGAGAAGGATTTTCAAAATCTAGGCTATCCCCAGCAACAAGCTTTGAAAATGAGGACATTGGGGTGGAGATTGGTTTGCACTCATGCATTTGGGTCTTCTTTAACAACTCAAAGGTGTATTTCCTTTGAGATAAAATTATCTCCTAAGGCTTATATAAAGCTTCAACTCCTAGAAAGAAATGAAGTCTTCCAAGGTCTTTTAGCGCAAATCGTTGATTGAGCATCTTGATCACCTTCTCAACCATGTCAGAGGAACTCCCTATTATTAAGATATCATCCACATACACCAATATATAAATAGTTGTAGTATATTGACGCAAAATAAATAAAGATGGATCAACCTTTGAGCTTATAAATCCAATCTTTCCAAGGTACTGACTAAGTTCTTGAAACCAAACCCGAGGAGCTTGTTTGAGCCCATAAAGAGAATTCTTTAGCTTGCACACATATGATGGTTTATCACAGTCAATGAATCCTGGCGGTTGAGCCATATAGACTTCCTCAAAAAGGGTACCATTAAGGCAAGCATTGTTAACATCAAGTTGTCGTATGTTCCATCCCCCTCCTAAGGCAAGAGATAACATTGTACATATTATGACTGGTTTGACGACAGGGCTAAATGTTTCAAAGAAATCTATTCCTCTTCTTGATGGAACCCTTTAGCAACAAGGCGGGCTTTGAACCGTTCAAGGGTGCCATCAAACTTACGCTTAACTTTGTAAACCCATTTGCAACCCACGACATTCTGAGATGGTGATGGTGGGACAAGATCCCAAGTTTGATTTTTGTGAAGGGCTTCAAGTTCATTCATCATGGCAGCTCTCCACTTGGAGCTATGATAAGCTTCGTCAAGGCTTTTTGGTTCGACATCTTGAGTTAGGCTGGAAATGAGATCACTAGAGAGAGCATACTTAGGATTTGGTTTTAGGTTTCCAGTTTGGGCTAGTGTCACCATATGATGGGCACGCTGAGGTTGAGGAGTTGATTCTTCTTGAGGCTCAATACTTTCAGGAGGAGATTCAAGGGGTGTCTCTTCGACTCTATCATTTGAGTCGCCATGGATAGATTGAATTGTACCTTCTTGGTGGTTGTTATCTGGTTCCTATTCCCAGGTAGAGATAACAAGAGGTACTTGGGTTGCCTCATTTCTAACACCTTTGATATTTTCCTTTTGAAAGAGAAAATGGGCTTCATTAAAAACAACATCTTGAGACAATAATTTTGAGATTGCCAGGATCCATGCAAATATATCCATCGTGATTCTCACTGTATCCCATGAACACACGTGGTTTGGACCAAAAGTTGAGTTTGTGTTCTTTGTAGGCATGCATATTTGGAAAACACTCACAACCAAAGGTCTTCCAAAAACTTGTAGTTAGGTGTTTTATGAAACATGATTTCAAGAGGGCTTTTGTTATGTATGCTGCTAGAAGGCAATCTGTTAATGAGGTAAACGGCAGTACGAAAGGCATAAGACCATAACTTAGTTGAAACATTACCATGAGCAAGTAATGTCAAACCTGTGTCAACGACATGTCTATGCTTCCGTTTTGAGATGCCATTTTGTTCTTGAGTATGAGGACACGAGTACCTGTGTTTGATTCCAGCCTGCTCTAGGTAGGGATCCAAAGCCTTGAATTCACCCCCTCCATTCGTATGCAGATTTTTTATTTTTTTCCCTGTCAAGTTTTCCACCAATAATTTGAATTTTTTGAAAGTGTCCATGACTTTTGATTTATATTTGAGAAGATATATCCAAGTAAACCGGGAAGCAGCATCAACAAAAAAATATAATATCGACATCCGCCTATACTTTGAATGGGTGCAGAACTCCAAATATCGAAAAAAATAATTTCTAGTAACTCAAGTTTACTATAGTCGATTCTCTCAAAAGGTAGTTTATGAGCTTTTCCAAATTGGCAAGAAGCACAAATCTTAAACACGGAATCAATGGAGGGCAGTTTAAAATTCTTAATAATTTGCTCCACTATTCGGAGGCTCGCATGTCCTAAAAGATTATGCCAGATGGCTTGATATGCTTTTTCTCCCACAAATGTTGTCTTCTCTTTGGCCGTATCGTCTGGCTTGATCTGCTTTTTCTCCCACAAATGTTGTCTTCTCTTTGGCCGTATCGAAATCTTGTAAGTAGATTCCATTCTTCACAGGTCCTCGAAGTAGCGCTCTCCCGGTTCTAGCTTCTTTAACTCTGCACTCCCTTGAATCAAATTCAAATACGACATTATTGTCTTGCGCAAACTTTTGAACAGATAAGAGTTTCTTAGTAATAAGAGGGACATGTAGAATGTCCTTTAACACAAGTTTGGATTTATCAATTTCAAAGGTAGAATTTCCAATATGTAAAATTTTCAAACTTGTACTGTTTCCCACCTTGACAGAGTCGTTGCCTGTGTAGGATGAATGGAGAGATAAGGAGTTTAAGTCAGGTGTTACATGGTGAGATGCTCCTGAGTCAGGATACCATGACTCATCCCTGCCAATGTCAGCAGCAGCAGCATGATAGGCATGCGGCGGGCTGAAGGTTTCAGATTGTATTTGTCGACAGGTCTTTGCGGTGTTACTTGGTTTGTCACAGAATTGGCAAATAATTTGCTGCCGATTATCATTGCCCTTTTGATTATCTTGGAAGAAATAGCTTCTTCTACGACCACGATCTCTAAATCAGCCTCGACCTCCTCGATAGTTGCCTCTTCCATTGTTTGCATGACTCAACCAAAGCAAAAGAGACTCTAGACACAAATGTATAAAGTAGGTCACAGGGGAACACTTAGTGTGCGTTCAAGTAATCATATGAAAGATTTGATAAGTTGGTAACCAAACTATTTTTGAAGAGCAATGCTTTACAGATTCTCAGATTCCCAGAAAGAGTTTCATGTCTGTGAGAGCTCACATCCTACGCATATGCAAGAGTGAGGATCATCTTATAGTGTGGCGATGGAATTATGCAGGGCACTAAAATCCTCCTCAGTTGTACAAAGTGCATATTTTTAGCAAATTTTGGGATTTTTGAAAATCATGATATGATTTGGTATGTCGAGTTATCAAAGCAGGATGGGTCACTGATCATGCGAGTGTTGCAGATCGTGACTTTGGGTGCTGGATTCAAATTCTGCATCAGATTCCTATCCCTTACCGTGTAATCATAGAGGTTTCTCGCAAAGATGCAACAACTCAAATCAATAGACGTCTTCTTAGTTTTGAAAGTGTGGTTACTTATGTTCCAAAAGAATTAAACACTATTGCTAGATCTCTTGCCATCTTAGCCTTTGTGCAGGATGAAAGACATTGGTCCCATTTGTACCCGGATTGGGTACACTCTTTGTAAATTTGTATTTATTTCTACTTTGGTAATAAACTGGTAGGAGTATGCTTAACCCCAACTTTCTATGTAAAAAAAAATGCAAGATTTTAGCATGCTAAGAAAATATAAATATTATTAAATATAGACCAATTTTTTTTCTAATTTTATAATTGCAAATGTTTTTCTTGTGTTTTTCTTATTTTTTGTGAATATTTTTTTATAAAAATGTAAGATAAATAAAAAAATTTATTTGCTCAAGAAAAAAAAAGGATGTCATTTTCCCATTTTAAAGTTTTGCTACTACGATACTATGATAATCTGTATGTTCCTGGTTATATTGGGTTAGACAAGCCTCATTAAACATCACATGAAAAATAGGCAAGTACTTCAGCTTAGCACTAGGTGTTAGGCAAGGTTGTCTGTTATCCCCTTTATCTTTTTACGTTGTGGGGAATAGGGATGGTAGTGGACCACCCCAGGTCCATCTCAAAATCCTGCCCTCCGTCCCTGCTTTCATCCCCACACGGGTTTTGATTTCAACCTCCATCCTTGTTTCATGTTCTCCATCTCCGTTTCAAATGGGGCAAGGTCCCATTTCCCCTCGGTCCATTACCATCCCTAAAAAAGGATTGGGGACAGAGTGGGGCAGGGCAAGGCGGAAATCAAAACGGGGACGGGACGGGGTAGGGCAGGGGAAAGCATAAGTCCATCCTCACACGAGTTTTGATTTTAACCTCCATCTCTGTCTCCCTGTTTCATGTCCTTCATCCCCAATCCAAACGGGGTGAGACGGGGCAAGGTGAGGCCTCGTTTCCCCCTGGCTCAAGGGAACATCCTTGATACCCTATTCAAGAAAGTCAGGGCATTTCGTTTTACTGATGACCTACAAGTTTTGGGCCTTGATGCTTTTTTTATGCTTCAATATGTTGATGACATATTGATTTTCTGTTCAGCCACTTTCTCGCAAATGCCTACAGTGTGGTGGCTCATAAAAATTTGTGAGTGTATTTCAAGCCTACAGGTTAGTAAGAACAAATGTCTCACGGTCTTAAATTCACCACAGATCTTTTATTGAACAACTGTTTGGTTGCCACTGAGAAGAAATCAAGACAAATCTTTTTAACATGGTTCGATCGTGAGATCTACATCCACGAGGGAGAGTAGTATCTATTTACAGCTCTGAGTCCATGTTTATATAGAATTCTATATGAGCTCTTTATATTTTGGAGTTACCAATCTTTTAGGTAACTTACAAATCTGATCCTTAGATTTAGGATCTTGATTAACAGTAGAATCACATTTGTGAACTATTTCCTTATCATAGAAGATCAGATCCTTGGTTTTAGGATCTGGTATCGTATGACACCTTCTGTCCTTATCTGATCTACAACCTTCTATATTTATCAGATTTGGTTTCTTAACATCCTCTCTCAAGCGAAACTCGTCCTGCTTGATGTTGAGCTTGGTTTTGAAACTAGCAAAACTAGATGCACCAAGTGGTTTGGTTAAGCCATCGGCAATTTGATCCTTCAAGGATAAGAACTGAACTTGAACTAATCATTTTGCCACCAAGTCTCGTACAAAATGAATATCTATCTCGACATGTTTACTTCGAGTATGGAAGGTTGGATGAGCTGCTAAAAAGTTTGCACTGATGTTGTCACACTAGATGACAGGAATATTTGGAACGTCCACTTAAAGTTCTTCCAAGAGATGTCGCACCCACAAGATTTCAGTAGCAGCATTTACAATGCCTCTATATTTAGCCTCGGTGCTTGAACGGGATACAATGTGTTGCTTCCTTGAACTCCATGAAATAATGTTTGGTCCAAGGTAAACAACATATCCTGAAGTGGATTTTCTATCCATGGGGCATCCAGCCCAGTCGGCATCTATGTAAACATAGATGTGCTTGTTTTGAAATGCTTTGAATGTGAGCCCATATTGAATAGTAGATTTCAAATATCTCAAGATTCTTTTGACTGCACTCCAGTGCAGATTAGATGATCTATGCATAAACTGGCATACTTTGTTGATAATAAAGGCAATATCTGGACGAGTAATAGTTAGATGCTGTAGGGCACCAACAGTGCTTCTGTAAAGAGAAGGATTTTTAAAATCTAGGCTATCCTCAACAACAAGCTTTGAAGATGAGGACATTGGGGTGGAGATTGGTTTGCACTCATGCATTTGGGTCTTCTTTAACAACTCAAAGATGTATTTCCTTTGAGATAAAATTATCTCTTGAGGCTTATATAAAGCTTCAACTCCTAGAAAGAAATGAAGTATTCCAAGGTCTTTTAGCGCAAATCGTTGATTGAGCATCTTGATCACCTTCTCAACCATGTCAGAGGAACTCCCTGTTATTAAGATATCATCCACATACACCAATATATAAACAGTTGTAGTATATTGACGCAAAATAAATAAGGATGGATCAACCTTTGAGCTTATAAATCTAATCTTTCCAAGGTACTGACTAAGTTCTTGAAACCAGGCTCGAGGAGCTTGTTTGAGCCCGTAAAGAGCTTTTTTTAGCTTGCACACATATGATGGTTTATCACAGTCAACGAATCCTGGCGGTTGAGCCATATAGACTTCCTCAAAAGGGGTACCATTAAGGAAAGTGTTGTTAACATCAAGTTGTCGTATGTTCCATCCCCCTCCTAAGGCAAGAGATAACACTGTACGTATTATGGCTGGTTTGACGACAGGGCTAAATGTTTCAAAGAAATCTATTCCTTCTTCTTGATGGAACCCTTTAGCAACAAGGCGGGCTTTGAACCGTTCAAGGGTGCCATCAAACTTACGCTTAACTTTGTAATCCCATTTTCAACCCACGACATTCTGAGATGGTGACGGTGGGACAAGATCCCAAGTTTGATTTTTGTGAAGGGCTTCAAGTTCATTCATCATGGCGGCTCTCCACTTGGGGCTATGATAAGCTTCATCAAGGCTTTTTGGTTTGACATCTTGAGTTAGGCTGAAAATGAGATCACTAGAGAGAGCATACTTAGGATTTGGTTTTACGTTTCCAGTTTTGGCTAGTGTCACCATATGATGGGCATGCTGAGGTTGAGGAGTTGATTCTTCTTGAGGCTCAATACTTTCAGGAGGAGATTCAAGGGGTGTCGCTTCGACTCTATCATTTGAGTCGCCATGGATAGATTGAATTGTACCTTCTTGGTGGTTGTTATCTGGTTCCTGTTCCCAGGTAGAGATAACATGAGGTACTTGGGTTGCCTCATTTCTAACACCTTTGATATTTTCCTTTTGAAAGAGAAAATGAGCTTCATTAAAAACAACATCTTGAGACACAATAATTTTGAGATTGCCAAGATCGATGCAAATATATCCATTGGTGATTCTCACTGTATCCCATGAACACACGTGGTTTGGACCGAAAGTTGAGTTTGTGTTCTCTGTAGGCACACATATTTGAAAAACACTCACAACCAAAGGTCTTCCAAAAACTTGTAGTTAGGTGTTTTATGAAACATGATTTCAAGAGGGCTTTTGTTATGTATGCTGCTAGAAGGCAATCTGATAATGAGGTAAACGGCAATACGAAAGGCATAAGACCAGAACTTAGTTGGAACATTACCATGAGCAAGTAAGGCCAAACTTGTGTCAATGACATGTCTGTGCTTTCGTTCTGAGATGCCATTTTGTTCTTGAGTATGAGGACACAAGTACCTGTGTTTGATTCCAGCCTGCTCTAGGTAGGGATCCAGAGCCTTGAATTCACCCTCTCTATCCGTATACAGATTTTTTATTTTTTTTCCTGTCAAGTTTTCCACCAATAATTTGAATTTTTTGAAAGTGTCCATGACTTTTGATTTATATTTGAGAAGATATACCAAGTAAACCGGGAAGCAGCATCAACAAAAAAATATAATATCGACATCCACCTATACTTTGAATGGGTGCAGGACTCCAAATATCGGAAAAAATAATTTCTTGTAACTCAAGTTTACTATAGTCGATTCTCTCAAAAGGTAGTTTATGAGCTTTTCCAGATTGGTAAGAAGCACAAACCTTAAACATGGAATCAATGAAGGGCAGTTTAAAATTCTTAATAATTTTCTCTACTATTCAGAGGCTCGCATGTCCTAAACGATTATGCTAGATGGCTTGATCTGCTTTTTCTCCCACAAATGTCATCTTCTCTTTGGCCGTATCGAAATCCTGTAAGTAGATTTCATTCTTCACAGGTCCACGAAGTAGCTCTCTCCCGGTTCTAGCTTCTTTAACTCTGCACTCTCTTGAATCAAATTCAAATACGACATTATTGTCTTGCGCAAACTTTTGAATAGATAAGAGTTTCTTAGTAATAAGAGGGACGTGTAGAATGTCCTTTAACACAAGTTTGGATTTATCAATTTCAAAGGTGGAATTTCCAATATGTAAAATTTTCAAACCTGTACCGTTTCCCACCTTGACAGAGTCATTGCCTGTGTAGGATGAATGGAGAGATAAGGAGTTTAAGTCAGGTGTTACATGGTGAGAGGCTCTTGAGTCGGGATACCATGACTCATCCCTGCCGATGTCAGCAGCAGCAGCATGATAGGCGTGCGGCGGGATGAAGGTTTCAGATTGGATTTGTCGGCAGGTCTTTGCTGTGTGACTTGGTTTGTCACAGAATTGACAAATAACTTGCTGCCGATTATCATTGCCCTTTTGATTATCTTGGAAGAAATAGCTTCTTCCACGACCACGACCTCTAAATCAGCCTCGACCTCTTCTATAGTTGCCTCTTCCATTGTTTGCATAGTTTTGATTGAAAAAGTTAGGATTACCTTTCTGAGCAATATTGACTACGGATGGAGGGGGTGAATTCAAGGCTCTGGATCCCTACCTAGAGCAGGCTGGAATCAAACACAGGTACTCGTGTCCTCATACTCAAGAACAGAATGGCATTGACACAGGTTTGACCTTAGTTGCTCATGGTAATGTTCCAACTAAGTTCTGGTCTTATGCCTTTCGTACTGCCGTTTACCTCATTAACAGATTGCCTTCTAGCAGCATACATAACAAAAGCCCTCTTGAAATCAAGTTTCATAAAACACCTAACTACAAGTTTTTGGAAGACCTTTGGTTGTGAGTGCTTTTCCAAATATGCGTGCCTACAAAGAACACAAACTCAACTTTCCGTCCAAACCCCGTTTGTTCATGGGATACAGTGAGAATCACCATGGATATATTTGCATGGATCCTGGCAATCTCAAAATTATTGTGTCTCGTGGTTTCTTAACAGCCACTCCCCTTTGATCATCTTGGCTTTAAATTTCTTATGGGACACAAACTCGCTCCATTATGGTCTGATCTCGAAGGAAAAGTGAACTCGTGGCAGGTTGTTACGTCCTGAATTCCAGACACGCAATTTGGGATCCCAAGACCTGTAGGTTATGGGCTGCATGCACAAGCTTACCGCAAGTTGTAGGCAGGAATCGACAATTTAAATCATCATGATGTGAAAATCCAATGAGTTTGAGTCTGAACTAGGGGTTTTAAGATATACTTAGGGATGTGTGCAAAAGCCTAGGACTGTTGGTATGGTCCAGAACACGTGAAGAGGCTAGAAAAAGCATGGAATGGTAGGTCCAAACGGCTAAATAGAGTAGGCCTATTTTGAGTAGTTGGGTTATATGGGTGGAAGGTTTAGTCAAGTGAACCACAACTTGATTGAGTAGTTGGGTTATATTGATGTTGATCTCTCTTCCTGTTTCCGTGATCTTGTGCTTGGTCTTCCATTTACTAGAGTATCCAAACGATGGAGGAGGGTGTGTAAGCGGTGGTGGAGAATCTGAGACCGCCTCTTTCGTGATAAAGCTGCCACCCTATTACACATTCCACTTGGATTCAGATTTATCTGGATAGGGATTGAGCGCCTATGTCCGTATTTATCCTCGCATATCTTCGGCTAATTTCTGTCTCCATTGTAACATTATGTTCTTTCTTTATTGAATAATATTTTTTTCACTCTAATAAAAAAAAAAAAAAGACTTCAAGTGCATGTGATTTTATGACATGCGTCGATTCACATTAATTTTGGGATCTCAAAAAAAAAATTTTATAACTATTTGAGGTCCAAGTTGTGATAATCAAGACGCATAACAAAGTAACAACAACCCCAAATAAAAAAAGGAGAAACCATGGGCTTCTATAACAAACCATGGGCTAAAAACGATGGGCCAACTCCCTCGTTTCCATGAAGGAAAATTAAATGTCCAGAGTTGTGGGTTGTGTACCTCTTTCTCGAATCGTCCCCCCCAAAAAATTAAAATATCTTGTGATAAATTGTAATTTATTTTTTTTTGTATTTTGGGAAAAACTTCAAGGAAATATTGGCAACTATAAAACATAAAAAATAAAATTATGCACCAATAAAAAATATAAACAAATTTGAGAAGTAATTTTTTATCACGTTAATATTTTGGTGCTTTTAAAACGAGAAATATATTTGAAGTATCATTGTTCGCTTCTGAAAATATCATGATAAAAATGGACATAACTTAACAAAATCACCGACATTTGTTTTTAAGAACTCCTTGGTGGCAGTAGGGCTGTCAATGAAGTGGGTTTGAGTCCGATTACAACAGAATTCGGATCCAATCAGTCAGATTTTGGTCAAGGAAATAGAATTGGATCAATAATTAGATTAAACCCAGTATGAGAATTTTCATCCGAACCTGATGGATTGTCCAACCGATTACTTATAAAAAAATATCATGCATATCTAGGTGTCTGGGTTCAGTACTGCCTTTTTTCTATCTAATTAGGGCAGATCCAATTAGGTCTGAAGAGTAATGCGTAAATCCAAATAGAATCCGACTCATTTATATGTATGTTGTAAGGTGGGAGGGGGTTTATTGGCAGCAAATTTTGTGGTTAATGACATTGGTTATTGGGAAAATGTCATTTTCTGGGTAGCATTGAAGAACCATTCCAGCTGTTGAAGCTCGTGCTTAGCTGTTCAAACTCGGCTTTAGATGCTTGCGTGTACATGAATTTTTTATATATGATTCATGTTATTTGGCCCCACAAGTTATAAGCATAGCCTAGAACAAGAAACCATGGGCTTTCTATCTGTAAACCACGGGCTCAAAACAAGTGGCCAACTCATTTCAATGGAAAGAAAATAAACTGTCTAGGACAGAGGAGGGTTTCTTATTTTTTTATCCAAGGTTGAAAAGGAAAAAGAAATATATCTGAATTCAAGAGAAAATGAGGCATCTAATCGAACAAAATACTCGCTAGACAATTAGCGGCAAATAATAATACAAATCGAGTTTTGATTATGTCACGATAATAATACAAATCGTTTGAGTTGCAAGATAACACTCTTTTCATGCAAAAAGTAGCTTGGAAAGTGTAACCGCAAAAACAAAGTCCGGTCACCTCCGGCCAACTTTTTCGTCGCAATAAATAGACGTGGAATGCAGAGAGAATGGACAAGCTAAGACCTCTCAACAAATAAGTCTCTTCTCATCTCTAACTGCTATAGATAAAACTATTTGGACAATATTAGGTTTCACTTTCACACTAAATGTCTCAAAATAATCAATGCCGTCCTGTTGCTACAAGTTGGCTTTCATCATGCTTCTAAATTTTACAAATTCACTTGCAACCTACTAAAGTAGGTGGTACAAGAGTTCAAGTTTCATTTCAGATTACATCATATTCCTCTTGCATGGTATTGGTCTTTTGGTTTTACATTTTGCTTGAGAGTAGTCTCTGGGTTCAGTTTCTTGAGAAAGTTCACTGATTAAGGCTAAAGGCAAACAATGCTTGATAGATGGGCAAACTTTTGGCTTTTGAATTCTATCTTAGCCATGTGATGGGTCCTAATAGGTTGTTGTGCTTCAATTAGTGGAGTAATGTCCACCCCGAGATTAATTCTTTAGGATGACGAAGTTGAGCGAGAGTTGGAATTATGACTAAATTCACGTGGAGTCAGTTCCAGGCTAGGTTCTAATTGCTCATTTGGATTAGAACTAGAAGAGTCAACATATTAGAAGGTTGCTCAGTATAGAGGGTCGGCACTAGGGGTGTCATAGTAGTTAGTTCAGTAGGTATCAAGACTGATTGTATAAGAACTAATGGAATATTGCTCACATGTGACTCATTGCCAACCATCACATCAAAAACTGGATGCTCCTTGAACTTGCATATGATTTCCCCAATCAGATGAAGTTGTAGGTGCTACCAATGTCAATGAGCACATTCACCTCCCGAATGCTCAAGTGACTATTAACTCACAACAAACTGGGCATAGTGACACTCGAGAGAGCGTGAAAAGAGATACCATCATATGGCGCTCCCTCAGTATCATCATCCCTGAAATTGGATTTCACTATCAGGAAGATATGATAGCTCTTGCAAGTGTGGTCCTTAAAGCCCCTTCTTGATTCTCTTCATGTTGAGTGCGTGTAATCGCTTTAACCTTAGGGGTTGACGTCATCCCTTTCATTGGTGCCGCCTTCGGTTGGCCAACCAATGTCTTGTCATGCTAGGCTTGTTTGGCTTTTAGAAAGTTTAGAGTCTCTTTTTAACATTTCTCTTAGAGTTTGGTGACTTTGTAGGCCTCTTCAGGAGTCCGAACAACTACAACTAGGACCTTAATACGAAGATACTCCCACAGTCCACCAATATAAGACCCTAACATGGTTACGTCATCCAATAGTGTCAGAAGAGTGCAGAGGTTCTCGAACTCGGCCTGATACTCCTCCAAGTTGCCCCTATGTTCCAAGTTATTGAGCTCCATATGGTGATTCACTATAACTGTGGGCTCAAACCGCTCCATAATTCACTCTATAAAGTCCTCCTAATATGGATTATCGTGTACAATGTCTAACCACTCATACCAATATAGTGCACCACCCTCGAGACGAGTGATTGCCTCAAAGACACGTGCTTCAGTCAGATTATTGTGACATGTAAAGAAGTGCTTGAGTTTAAAGATTCACTCTTGCATATTGTCTCCAACAAATACAAAGACCTCAAAACGGGGTTTCTTGTCTCGGTGTTTATCATGTGATGGCTCGCCTAGAAGAAAGTCATTCTAGCACCCAAAATGGCCACCCTAAAAACTAACTACCTGATCTGAGTTGTGTCTGGGAGTGCGGAGGTTCTCCATTCGATCGACTAGGGTTGAGACAACCTTCTTGATGAGCTCAAGCCTGGTGTTCATCTCTGCAGTCTGCTGATGCTGCTAGAAGAGTTCAACATGTGTTTGCTTGAAAAGAGTCCCAGCCTATTTCGCATGCTTGCGAGCTTCCTCCCTTTTGTCAATCTATAGGGTTGTGGTATTTCCATCTAAAGAACTTCGCTCTGATGTCAATTTATTGTACCCTTCTTAAATTTCAGTGCAGTCGATTTAAAGTTTGGACTTGAAGAGAGCCACATGCTAGCAACAAATGGGTACTCTAATATGTGCCTCACGAAAGCGAGAGGATCGTACCTATGGTTCTTAGCCCTTTGAGGTTGGGATGGACGTGGCGCAGGTGATGACCCCTACTGAACACGATGGGGTAGATGTAACAACCGCAATTTTTGTACCCTTTTTGTGATAAATTAAATAAAAAAGTTTTCTTAGTTAAATTTTTTACATAAAACATGTTTACTATTATTTTTCTAAAACCATATTCATTTACGAGGAATAAAAGAGGGTTAAGGAAAAAATCATAATTTTTAATACTTATTTTATAATTTTTAAACACGTGATTGCATTTGTATCAAAAAAATGAAGAAAATGGTCTTTATTCTATTAAAAACGAAGTTGAAATGAATTCAGAACACACCTTACAAATTTTAGGGGTAAAATGGATAATTTAGAAATGTTTGGGGTCAATTTTGATCTGGGGCTGATAATGGTCCACTTCAGCTTTAACTGACTTAAGGTTATATATGTCATTATTTTTTATTTTAGGGTATACTAGGAAATCCTTATTTTGGTTAGGATTTAACTAAACCAAGGTAACTAATAGGACTTAGTTATATTAACTAGATTAGAGTCTAGTTAATGCAACTAAATATACTAACCAGAACCAAACCTGTTTGAATCTAGATTGAGACCCAACCCAGACCCAAAACCCACCATTCACAAGACAAAATAGGTATATCACTTTTACCAAGTGTTGGCTTTCATTAGCCACTTGGTAAAAGTAATTCACCGAGTGTTGAATACTTGCTTGTTGAAATGTGATACCTGACTTGCATTATATTCATGATTTAATTATAGCCCTACTTTATTGAACTCATGCTTTAATTGTACTCATGTTTTAGCTAAAATTATGTGCAATTTTACCTGAAATTGGTATAATTACCTACCAGGGTTTCACCAGTCTGACCCTTTAAAGGGAATTTTTAGGTGAGTAGCTCATGAACAGTGGATGGTGTGAGACAGTGGCAACATTCTGAATTAGACTTCCAGAGGATCATGAGCCAGTTTAGGGTATTTTGTTCATCCATTGTTTTAACCATATATTTTTGTATAATGAACTTTGATGTAAATACAATTGTTTGGGCTTTCTTACTTATCAGGTTTTCGTGGATGATTCTCACCTGTGACCCACACAGAGTTTGCTTAACCCCAAGGCTAAAATATTATTTTTCACTGCCTAAAGGTTAAAAAGAAAATTTTCAAAATTTTCAGTAATTTTTTTGAGTTAAGAATTTCGAGGCATAGTAGTAGAGGCTTAAGGGTAATCATGATAAAGAATTTAAGTCGTTCTGGAAAAAGATCTAAGGAAATAGAGAAATCAGATAGGCTAAAAATGGCTTAGGTGGCTAATCGGGACAGGGTTTCGATTCAAATATGATATGAACTAAACCAATGGATTGCTGGACACCTAGATTATTGGATGACTGGGTTGGTTAAACAGTAAAAACAAGGTTTTTTAGTTAATAGGGTAGATACAGTTTTGGTTCTAGGGCTATGAAAAGAAAGATAATGCAACCTAAGGTCTGGTTACAAGTCTAGGATATTAATATCAGAGGTTTAGAGGGTTGGATATAATAGCTGATATTTTTTTGTATTTTTTTATTTTATATAATATCTAGATAATAAAATTTTTTAGACATATTTTACAATTTTCAATTTTATGATTGTGTTCATATAAATTTTTTGAAAAGAACGGTCTTTATTTCATCAAAATGGAGTTCATATGAGTTGGGAGCAAGCCCGACAAGTTTGAGAGGCATTGTAGCTATTTCGAGAGAGTTTCAGGGCATTTGTGTCGTGAGGGACATAGTTGCCCAACTTTGGGTTGACTAATCAAATAAACTATGTGAGGATCATGATTGGCATATTTTTGTTTGACTGAGTGGTGTGTTTGTGATTTCTATGTTTGAATGGGCTTTATGACCCATGTAGGATATGCTTTGCATGCAAGGGCATATCAGTCATTGTGGAGCCTGGGTTGCCGCCCAGTCCAACCAACCACAGCAGGTTAAACCTGTCATTGTCAGCTAGACTCTTACACTTGATTGAGCTCCTTGAGGACTTTGTTGAAGCAAGGGGACGAGTGGTATGCAGAGTAATTGCATTGTGGAATATACTTATCGTATTTGCAAGCCAAGGTATGAACTCAATCTCTCTCTCATAGCAGTGGCATGCATAGGCACAATTGTGTGTTTGAAAATATATTTCATGATGTCTATAATGATTTGAAAAGTATGAATGTGTGCCATGTAGGTGCTTCACTTCTCTTCTCATAGGGAGTGAGCATGCTAGGACTTCAAGTAGTTTTTTGTTGTGATTTTTGTTTTGAATGTTTTGATATGATTGGTAAAATCATTATTTTAGTGATGATTTTAGTTATTGTTGTGTTTTATTGACTTAAAACACCCTTAGACGTGTTGGGGTTGAGTTTTATTTGAGTTGGGTGCTTCTAACCCTGAGATTTTAAAGTTTAGAAAGAGTAGAACTGAACTAGAAGGTCTCAAGGGTCGACTCTTGTTGTTTAAAGGTCAACTTCTGTGAAAACTACATGTTCTGTTGACCTGAGGGTTGGCTCCTGCAGGTCAGGGGTCGACTCATCCAGCTTATGCTTTATACAATATTGTAGAGAGGATGTGAGTTGACTCCATTGAGAATGAGTTGACTCATAGTTGTGAAAGAGTTGACTCATTGGTTTGGGTGAGTCAACTCTTGCACCATTGAGAGTCGACTCATTTCGGCTATGAGCTGACTCTTTAGTGTGTTAGTCAACTCATGATACCAGGTGAGTCGACTCAAACATGCATTTTAAGTGTAGTTTAGCTTGAGGGTCGACTCTTGAACCAAGAGAGTCGACTCATGGGCATTGTTTATGTTCTTTTTGGATCAAAGTCAACTCTTTTGCTTGGAAAAGTTGATTCATGAGTGGATTATCCAATGAATATGATGGATTATGTATGATTTTTTTACGGTTTGGTTTGGGTTTTGGTAGAACCAGCCTAAAGCAGATGTGCATTGGTTGGTTGGACCAGTGTTATTGTACCTTTTCATTTGCACTTATGTTTTTTATAGATTTTTCAATTTAACTATGAGTTTTTATCAAGTCTTTGCTCAAATTATGTTTTAAGAATAAAAAAATAAGTTTTTGTAGCTATTAAAAATTATGTATATGTAAATCTCTATCATTTGTTACTACATAAGGTGTTCACAAATTGGTTCTCTTTAATTGTTTTATGAAATAAAATTTTTGTAGCTCTTTGTTGTTTTCAAAGTGTTTAAAAATCTAACTTTGTACATGTTAGATGAAGTGGAATTTTCTATAGCTCATTCCTATGGTAAAGTGTGTTTAAAATTTTGGCTTCATACCCAATAAATGAACTGAAATTTTGTTTTAACTTGATGATTGTTTTCAAGTTATTTGAAATCAAGATTGTTATTTTTAAGAAAAAGCAAAGTTTTAAAGATAATTTTTTTTGAAATTGAATGTGCAGCAAATTCCATGTGGAAATTAATGTTTGAGCATGTTTATTGGATTTACATGCTTCTAATTTTTTTGATGTTTTGGCTTTTGGATAAAAGTTATGCTGAAAATAATATATATTTGTTTTGAGAATAAATTATGTGTTTAAAAGCTTGTTAGAGATGAATATTGCCTTGGAATATGCATTTGTGCTAACTTCACTAGCCCAAGTTCATATCCATATTATCATTGCTTAAAATTTATGTTAAGTATGTGATTATTATGAATAACATATGTGAAATTGTTTATAGCATGTTTGAAATGGAGTTGAATGGGGTCAAACCACCATTAGGTAGAGTTTTGCGGTACATATGGGTGTTTTTGTGGAGCTACCCAATTCTGCAAATGGTAAAATTTGACCCTGCTAAACAAGAGTCGACTCCTGCTATTTTGCATATGGTGGGAAAGCCCTAGGATCGACACATGTTCTCCAAGGGTCAACTCTCCTGGTGATCTTGGGTGGACCCTATTCCTGTGAGGGTCGACCCTTACTTTTAGAGGGTCAACCCTGCAGTTTTGTGTTTTGCTTAAAGAAGACCTTAGGGTCGACCCCTGTTCCTAGGGGTCAACTCTTGAGTTGTGTTTCTTAACCCTTGGTAGTCAGAGTCGACCCTTGCTAAGCAAGAGTCGACTCCTGCATCTAGTGAGTCGACTTTTGGTTCCAGAAGGGTCGACTCATGGGTACAAAATGTATGATTTTGTTTGATGTTTTGGCTAATTTTGATTAAATGAAAAACTTCTATTTTTAGCTTGACAATTTGATGAAAAGTGTGAATGAAAAACCTCAATTCCGATTAAAGTTTTTGCTAAACTTAAGTTATTGGAAATATTTTTTGTATTATTTGAAGGTTGTAGATTTATGTATACTTTGCAAATAAAAGTTTTCTGTAATCAAGAAAGTTGCATATTTGGTTTATTCTTTAGAAAGGCTTCTGAAGCTTTGAATATTTGCAGATTTAAGTATACTTCATAAAAGTTTCTGAAATCTGTAATTGCAGACTTTATATGCTTTATAAAAGTCTGTGAAATCCGTATTTTTATAGATTGTATGGGTTTTATAAATATTTTTGAAATCTGAATTGTTTACAAATTTGATGTACTATTTGGGAAAGTTTTTTGAAAATCTAGATAATTGCAAATTATGCATTCTCATAAATGATTTTTGTAATCTGCAATATTTACCAAGTTTGGTATTCTTTAAATAAATTTTTGTGTTCCTTGACGATTTTACTGAAGTCGTTACCGTTGAAGAAGTTGTTATACTTCTTAGTGTTATGCTGAGATTTTCATGATGAAAAGCTTCAGTGTAGCTTGATGTTTGAATGCATTTACATGATTGAGATGAATGTTATTCAAAGATTGGTCTTGGCTGAATTTTTGGTTGGTTGGTAGCTATCGGACACTATGAAACACACGAGTCGACTATTGCACTAGAGGGTCAACCCCTGTTTGTCTCACAGGTGGTTGGGTCGACACTCGGAGCTCTTGGAGTTGACTCTGATTCTAGGGGATTGACCTCTAAGAATCTAGAGTCAACCCTTGAGATTTGAGAGTTGACCATTTTTTAACAGAATAGACCTCTGTTAAAAAAAAGTCAACCCTCGAGGTTGCTGAGTGGACTCTTTATGAACATAATAGATTGTTGTTTAGAAAGAGTTGCCCCCCGAGTGTTTGAGAGTCGACCCCTAGTTAGGGAGAGTCGACTCTTGAATAGATTGAGTCAATTCTTTTGCAACCTGTAAGCATGTTTATGGTGGTTTGAGCTTGAGTGAAGGATGTTTAGCTTGGTTCTTAGATGAATCAACCCTGGTACAGGTTGGTAGACTTGTGTTGGTTGTATTTAAGGGTTGATTTCATTAGTTTGTGTTTGGTAGCTCAAAGAGGGACCTAAATCATATTGAGATGCATGGTATGATGCGTGTGAATGAGATTTTGATTGTTATTGTAGATCTTTCTATGTTGTATGCTTGAGCATGATATGTAATGGTTAGACGTGAGCATTATTCGGTGTGTGTGTGTATATATATATGTGTGTGTGTGTGTGTGTGTGTGTGTGTGTGTGTGTGTGTGTGTGTGAACACCTTGTTTTCATGTAGTTACTAGAAGCATTAGTAACATGGATTGAATACTAGATCTAGGTTTGATAATTGCATATCACTAGATTTAGTGAAAGTATTCATGATAGATTCTTGCAAATACGTAGGTCTGAG
Organism: Nuphar pumila; assembly: GCF_984573655.1. Taxonomy (NCBI): domain Eukaryota; kingdom Viridiplantae; phylum Streptophyta; class Magnoliopsida; order Nymphaeales; family Nymphaeaceae; genus Nuphar; species Nuphar pumila. Next base: position 82,923,575 of record NC_143261.1, on the reverse strand, counting down.
TGGACTATGCATTAGGTTATGGGCTTCGTAAAATGTTGTTTTATGAAATTATCCCTAATAGCTTGATTTAGATCTTGGGAACAAATTGCTCAAGTGTGAACCTATGTGGATGACAATGTTTGAACATGATGTTGATTGGGGCATGAAGATGACCCCAAATGTGCAACTAAGAGTTGACACAAGATATTGATAATCTTATAAGTTAAAGAACTTACTGTAATTTGTTGGGCAAGGCCTTATGTACCTGTGAGGTACGCTGAGAATTAAATTAATAATAAATATTAATTAAAGGTTAAACAAGTTATAGAGGGATTAAAGGTTACACCCTAAAAGATGGAGTGACCAATAATAGACTTTACTCATTAAGCGAGTTAGCACTAACCCGTAGAATGCTGAGTTGTTGAGAGAGTGCTTCTCAATGATGGTAGCAGTTGTTTTTGTAAGACCCTTTCTTGGTCACTGAGGGTGGAATAGTCCCCAACCACGATGGCTTAGGGGATGAAAACTTCTTACGAAGGAGGTTCAGCTACGTACACTAACAGTAATGCACTACGACTTTTTCAATAAAAAAACACCTTGACGAAAGGTGTAATCGTATGCTCTTGGGGTTAATAAAAGATAAAAATTATAAGTGTTTAAAAATACACCCCCATGTAAATCGATGAGCCTATAGCAGCCTAGGCAGTCGTACCCCTGTGAAGATAATTAATTAATATCGAAAAAAGTAATTGCATCATGTAGAGAAGAAAAGAAAAAGATTAATAAAATGTGTTCATGCATTTAGGATATGCATGTGTGTTGTTCTCCATTTTAGTTAGAGGTGAAACCGAGTCAAATTCTACAAGGAGTCGAGAGTTAGAATCATGTGAGCCATGAACTTGGTTAGGTCCGTTTAAGCTAGTGACATATCCATGACGGCTATTGTGAGATGGGATGTCTTTTTTCTGTTGAGATGTGTTAAAAAAATTATTGGTGCAAAATGTGCGCCAGTAAAGAGATCTTTACTGGAGCAAAATTGCATCAATAAAGAGCTCTTTATTAGCGCAAATTTTGCACCACTAAATATATTTTTCATATTTTAATTTAAAAAAACAATATCATCTTTCCTGGCACTAAAAATAATTTCATGCCAGTAAAGCTAACATGTTCGTGCCAATAAAGGCTTTACCAGCAAGGGCTAGACTGGCGCCCTTACTTAGGCTTCGTCAGCGCCAGTAAAAGTGGACTTTTTTGCAGTATTGGGAGAAGAGTTCAGCTTAGAATTCTTTAAAAAGATTCCACACAAAAATAATTTAGGTTCATAGGTTATCGATAATTTAACAATATTGTGGGGACCCCACGTCCTACCAACTACTTCCCCCCAACAGCCTCTCCTTCCCTTACATAAACCCATAGCCACCTCCAAAAGTTCCAGAGAGGGTTCCTACCTCTTGCTTTCTCTTCCCCTTTCACTACATACTCATCCTTGCGCTGCAAACTCTCTAGAAAGAACCCTACAAAAATGGCCACATGTGTTGAGTGCTTGCGGTCCGAAATGATCTCTAAACCTCTTTCATTCGACATGGACCAATCCCTACTTGCGGATCCGGCCTCACTTTACAAGTTCGTCAACTTCTCAATGGCTGTCCACCATGCCCACAATGAGGAGGGGGATGATTTATGGCTGAAGATCAGGGAGGAAGCCAGGAGTGATGTGGAGCAAGAGCCTGTCTTGGGAAGTTACTACATATCTGCCATACTTGCACATGACTCACTTGAGAGTGCTTTAGCCAACCATCTTGGATACAGGCTCTCCCCTCCTTCCCTACCTGGTTCCAGCCTAGCTGATATCTTCCTGGCTGTATTTCTCGATGATCGTGCGATCCGGACTGCAATCCGAGAGGACCTGAAAGCAATTAAGGAAAGGGATCCGGCATGTGTTAGCTACGTGCAATGCCTGCTCAACTTCAAGGGGTTCCTAGCAATTCAGGCCCAGCGGGTGGCTCACAGGCTCTGGACTTTGGGCCGGGTGCCACTAGCCTTGGTGATCCAGAACCGGATGTCCGAGGTCTTTGCTGTGGACATACACCCCGGGGCACGGATCGGAAAAGGGGTACTGCTGGATCATGCAACTGGGACCGTCATCGGCGAGACTGCGGTCATCGGCGACAACGTGTCGATCTTGCACAACGTGACGCTGGGGGGCACCGGCAAGGTCACCGGAGATCGGCACCCAAAAATTGGGGATGGGGTCCTAGTGGGTGCGGGGACACATGTCTTGGGGAATGTCAGGGTTGGTGCTGGGGCCAAGATTGGGGCGGGCTCGGTTGTGCTGAAAGAGGTGCCGGAGAGGACCACAGCAGTGGGAAACCCGGCCAGGCTTTTAGGTGGGAAGGACAAACCGATTAAGCTGACCAGGATTCCAAGCTTCACAATGGACCACGTCTCCTTCATATCTCAGTGGTCTGACTATGTTATCTGATTGGAGCTTGCTCATGTTTGCAGTTTTCCAGTTTTATTTAGTTTTTCTTTTTCTTTTTTCTCTTGAGACTGGTTGGTGATGTAACTTATTTTCAGCACCTCACTGAAAATTATCTCAACTTAGTTATGCTCTCTCTCTCTCTCTCTCTCTCTCTCTCTCTCTCTCTCTCTCTCTCTCGTACATAGGGAATGGAATTGATTGCAAACTCATCAATAGGCAGCAGTTAAGGGCGGGAGGGTGTAGTGTGTTCTCCCCCAAAGACGCAAATGTTCGGGGTCCGATTGAGCGCCACGTATATAAGCACACGGGGCTCGTATTCTCGTGTGTGTCGGCATCACTTAGCATCAGAGTTCGGTGAGGTTGCAAAGACTTAAGTATTCTTTTTTGCTATTCTCGTTATGAAACGACGGTTTAAGAAAATGACAAAAATGTCCTCTATTAAAAAAAAGGGGAACGACGGTTCGAAAAAAGGACAAAAATATCCTCCATCCAGAAAGTCGAGGATGGTGTTAACTCTTCAAAGTCCAAACAACGAAACAAACTTGAAACGCTCTCTCTTTCTTTTCCGTTTGAACTTTTCATCGTCATCTTCTTCTTCTTCCTTCTCCGTGAAACACTGTAAAACCCCCTCTCTCTCTCTCTAGAGAAGAAATTAAGGGAGACAAAGAGTTGACGATCCGATGGTGATCATTGTACTCTTTCTGCTAGCAGTGGCTGGAATGCTGCCCTCGTCCAACGGGCAACCGACTGCAGCGGCCCCTCCGCCGCCTTCGAGGGACACCTACAACAAAATCTCCCTCTAATACACCTACAACGGAGTCTTTCAAAGTATAATTTGTATACCCCTACATCGACAATACTTTCGATCAAAGTTATGCCTTTCAGGCCACCCTGACGCTGCTCAACACAGGCATTCACACCCTCAAGTCTTGGCGAGCATTCGTCGGGTTCTGGCACTGTGAGGTCCTCATCTCGACCTCCGACGTCATGCTCTCTGACAGGACCCACCTTCCCACCAACGTCGGGAATGACACGTTCCTCTTCGGTTTCCCCATCACGGACCTCAAGACTGCCATCGGGATGGCTGGCGACTATAGTGATCACGGCGAAAATCATGTTCAAGGGGGCGGAGTTCGGCATTGTGATTTACAATTTACACACAGTAGCGATTTACGAAAATCGCGTAGCAAAAAAAATGACAAATCTCTAAAATGAGTAGCGATTTATAAAAATCGCGTAGCAAAAAAAAATGGCAAATCGCTATGCGATTTTCGTAAATCGCTATATCAAGTAGTGATTTACGAAAATCGCGTAAAAAAAATGGCAAATCGCTAAATTGAGTAGCGATTTACGAAAATCGCGTAGCAAAAAAAAATGAAAAATCGCTAAATCGAGTAGCGATTTACGAAAATTGCGTAGCGAAAAAAACAAACAGAAAATCACGGGAAAGGGTGTTACAAAAACTACGAGCAAGAAACAACCGAAGAAAATAATAAACAAGAACGATCAAACAAAATACTTTATTGCACTTTTTCGACAGTTACAAGAGAGAAAGAAAAAAAAGAATTTATACAAGACCCAAAAAAAAAACTTTCGGGGGGCGCTGCCCCCCAAAAAACCCCCGCCATGGGCGGCTCCCCTGGACCCGCGCCTGGGGACCCCCCCCCCCCCCCCCCCCTCTTGTAAGGGCAAAAACTCTGAATGAGGCTCCACAACGCATCAAGTTGAACCATGCTACAGTCAGTGTGCAGGTCAATTGGTGCTTGATGAAGCAATGTAGGATCGTGTGTTGAATGTGCATAGAGGCAGAAAGAGAAGAGAGAGTGAGAGAGAGAGTGTTGATGTTCATGGCCTTCTTCAGGGGGATTCCTTTCTCGGATTATCCTGCAGTGAAGAGACTGGGTCTTAAATAACCATCTTCCGGGTACTTAAGTCTTTGCAACCGCTCCTTTTCAAGAATCATCATTTTATGGCACTAATGGCAGAAAGGGTACTTAAGTCTTTGCAACTGCACCAGGCTCCGATGCTAACAAACATGGGGATACAAGCCCCACGAGCTTATATATGTGGCACTCATTGGGACCCCCGAACACGCAGTGTGGCTAACGACCATCTTCGAAGGGGGGGCATATAACCTGCTTTGGTTAAGGGCCTGTTTGGGATCGGTAGCTGGGATGAGCGTTTATGGAGTTTATGCATTTTAGGAGGTGGTAGCTGCCAAATCTATCCTTTAGTGTAAATAGAAAGGAGAAAGGGTCTAAATTCCTATCCCAAATGCATAAGCGTCCATCCTAATGCCAAAATTCCAAACGAAATCACAATAAACATTTGACAAAGATTTTGGCTCGCCCATCCGTCCATCCTAATGTCGAGATTCCAAATGGGATCACAATGGATGTTTGACCAAGAATTTGCCTCGAGAACACCAAACGCATAAACACCCATCCCATGCCGAGATTCCAAATAGGCCCTAAAAGATGAGAGGGTGTTGTGTGTTCTCCCCCGAAGACAAATTCACGTGTTACAGTGTATACAGAGGAATGTCTTGGGACCCACAATAATTCATATGCCAATGTTACCCATGACGATTTTATAATAAAATAACATATAAAAAAGGTAAATATGTGTTTGACGAAAATGTTCTCCCATAAAATAGATATCCGTTTAACAGAAATGTCCTCCCATAAATAGCTTTGCACATTTCCACGACTCATATAACCCATCGACTCCTTCAAAGGGACAGTGCCTGAGCTGAAGTTTGTGAAGCATATTCTCAAGAGTACACTATTGCTAGAGTCTCTAAGAATCAGCCTCAGTCTGAGGAAAATGGTGCAGTGGGCTGCTATTATAATGAGCTTGTTTGCTTGGAGAAGATGTATCCTCAGCTGCACATAGAATCGCTTTGCAGCAGAAAATGAACTCGATGATAAACTATATGAATCCCTTTGACAACTCACCATCTGTTGTAATAGAAGTTCCTTTTGACGATGCACCCTTTGCTATCATCTATTGCCACTGGAGCACACTTTGTCGTCGTCTATTGTCGTCGGAGCACCCTTTGCCATCGTTTGTTACCGCCGAAGCACTCTTTGTCATCGTCTATTCGTGAGAAATAGTTGAACTACCAGAAATAGGCATTCTATCTATTGTTCACCATGATACCAGGGTGCAAGCGTTGAACTGAGTAGACAGAGAATAGTGATTTACAACAGAGATAATGGTGGCAGCACTGATCTGATTTCTACTGTAAATCGCTACTCTCTGATATGATTTCTAATGTAAATCGTTACTCACTGATTTGATTTTTACTGTAAATTGCTACTCTCTTATCTGATTTCTACTGTAAATTGTTACTCTCTTATCTGATTTTTACTGTAAATCACTACTCTCTGATCTGATTTCTACTATAAATCGCTATTCTTTGATCTATTTTCTATTGTAAATCGCTACTCTCTGATCTGATTTCTACTATAAATTGTTACTCTCTGATTTATTTTCTACTGTAAATCGCTACTCTCTAATCTGATTTCTACTATAAATTGTTACTCTTTAATCTGATTTTTTCTGTAAATCGCTACTCTCTGGTTCAATTTTTACTGTAAATCACTACTCGCTCATCTGATTTTTACTGTAAATCGCTACTCTCTCATCTGATTTCTGTTGTAAATCGCTACTCTCTGATCTGATTTCTACTATAAATCGCTACTCTTTGATCTAATTTCTACTATAAATTGCTACTCTCTGATCTGATTTCTACTATAAATCGCTACTCTTTGATCTGATTTTTTTTTAAATCGCTACTCACTGATCTGATTTCTATTGTAAATCGCTATTCTCTAATCTGATTTTTACTATAAATCGCTACTCGCTCGTCTGATTTCTACTGTAAATCGCTACTCTCTAGTCTGATTTTTACTGTAAATCACTACTCTCTTATCTGATTTTTATTGTAAATCGTTACACTTTTATCTGATTTCTATTATAAATCGCTACTGTTCAATCTGATTTCTACTGTAAATCGCTATTTTCTAATCTGATCTTTGTTGTAAATCGTTGTTCTCTATCTACTCAATTTGACGCTGCCATCATTATCTCTACTGTAAATTGTTATTCTCTGTTTACTCAGTTCGACACTTGCACCCTGGTATCATGATGAACAATAGACAAAATACTGATTTCTCTGATAGTTTAACTATTTTTCATAAGCAGACGACGATAAAGGGTGCTCCGGCGGCAATAAACGATGACAAAAGGTACTCCGACGACAGCAGACGATGGCAAAGGGTGCATCGTCAAAGGGAGCTTTTGTTACAGCAGATGGTGCGTTGTCAAAGGGCGATCAAGAATGTTTAGGGAAAAATATTGTGAGGAGCTCTTGTTACAACAGAGGAGTTTACTGCTTAGGGCGAAAACAAAACATTTGGACTTTAAAGAGTTAAGATCATCCTCCCTTTTCTTGATGGAGGACATTTTTGTCCTTTTTTAGAATCATCGTTTCATGGCAAGAATGATGAGAAAGGGTACTTAAGTCTTTGCAATCGCACCAGACTCTGATGCCAACTGATGCCGACACACATGGGGATACGAGCCCCCGTGCTTACATACGGTTGTCACGGTTCCCCCCTCCCGCCGAAAAGATGAGCGAGGTTCTGAAAGAAATGAAAGAGTTCCAGTTAGAAGTATGCTTTTAACAAGTCACTTTATTCTTCATCCAAGAAGACGTCTCAAAAGAAGTAAATTGACTCTTGTTCGTTTTGAACTAACTGTCTAGTCAAGCTAAGTGAGAAGATACCCATACCTTGTGGAATTAGAATTTCTTACATGACATAAGAAGGTTGATTTCAAAAATGTTCCAATAGAACAAGAAAAAGAAAACAAGCAAATAGGCTATAAAGCACGCTCATTCGGACCCCCGAAGACGCACCTGCATGTTCGGGGGAGGGGGGGGACATATAACCTGCTTCGCTAAAAGATGGCGCCGAGCAACATGGATGAGGGTAGGGGCGTGTTTTCACAACATGACAAATCCAACAGTAGAACAGGATATTCTTGATGCCCTCGTATACGTTCAATGTGCTTCACTACAATAAGCAGGTCTTATTTTGGGATTGACAGTGATTATATCGCTCAACCTCATTCCCCTTGTATAATCGTGAAATTTTTTAAATTATGAAAAGTTTGTGCTTCTTTTACTGCTTTTGCTATGTCATCTCCTCAACGGTTAAGCATCAGATGACCAGTGTTCAAACTCGACTTCATGGTGAATTATGACTTGTGTCGATGAGATTATTTTGGGCTTTCAATGTTTTTTATTGTTGTGACCTCGCCTACTTTATGGACGATACCTAGAAACATCCCTCCCTAATTTGATTTTTCAAAACGTGATTACAAATGATCTCTTCCTTGATGCGACTAATGCAATGTTTAGCTATCTGTTTTGCCATAGATTACAAGGAATGATTTTAGAAAATGAGATAAAAGGAAACATGGTTTTGGGGTTTTTCATATAAAAATGAACAATTATTAAAAAAATAACTATTTTAGCTCCAATGTGAATGAATCTGAACGCATAACAATAAAAAAACAAAAAAAAGGGAAACCATGGGCTTTTATTTGCAAACCATGGGCTAAAAACCATGGGCCAACTCCTCCTTCCACAATTATGGGCCGTTCCTCTTTCTTGACGCTAAAAAAATAAGAAAATCTATCTGAAATCCAAGGAAGATGAAGACTAAATGAGACAGCTGACTCAGCAAAACGAACAGATTTTCTGGGCATCGGCCATCAAACAGAAGCAGCCAACAAATCCGACACGTTAAAGATTTGTCCTGCAAGTGGGCAATTTATTTGCGGTTATATAAACATTTTGGCTTCTTTCTCATAGGCGATGCCACTAGGGATGGCAGTCGACCGGGGGAAAGCGGGCCCCACCTCGCCCCGTTTGGACCGGGGACGAAGGTTAAAATCCATCCCGGTCCGGGGGTGGAGGTGGGGATCGACGTGCACTTTTCTCTGCCTCAACCCCGCCCCAACCACTTTTCCCCGCAATATCCCCACCCCGCCTCATCCCCGTTTGAATCGGGGATGAAGGCGGGGATGGAGGATAAAATCCATTCCCCGCCCGGGATGGAGGCGGGGGTGGAGGATAAAATCTTGAGGCGGTGCGGGGGTGGAGACCTTGTCCCCCGCCCCACTGCCATCCCTAAATGCCACACATGCATCTATCTCTCCGAGTTTGCAATGTGAGGACAAGTCCTGTGATAAATTGTGATTGTTGTTCTTTTTGAAAAAATCTCAAGATAATATTGGCAACTTTAAAACATTTAACACAAAATTATGCAGCAACAAACATTGTAAGGAAATATACGAAGTAGCATTGTGGTTTTTCAAAACCAAAAATATTAGCAAGCTCGCCTGTGCAGTTGTGAGGGAGAGGTATGCATGACAATTTTTCGCTACCTTTTTCTTTTTTTCTTTTTAATTTGGTCGTACAGATGAGTTTTACATGTGCAAATTAGTAAATATTACCCAACGTCTTTTTTCAAACAAAAATTAGTAAATATTAGTTTTTGAGTAAATCGGTTCCACTAATCCCCTATGTCATCCCTATCTTCATGTATACTCCTTTGGGATTTCTAGTTTTTTACATGAAATGAGACTTTATAGATGTGATCTACATCTTTCATTTAACGAAGATCAGCATTTAAAGTGACAAAATTTGACTTGTGTGCATGATTTTTTGGCGATTCACAAATCAACACTTGACAAAATACAAAAAAAAAATTTAATTAAATATTTATATTTTTTGCATAAAAAATATGATCCAAAGGTTGATTCCTATTAAGACAACCATATTGAATCCATCTAAAAGGTCAGATTTGATCAACACAGCTTGCATCATAAGATTTAAGAGGGGTATGAAGATGGGTGATGACATAGGGGATGAGTGGAACTGAACTCGCTTTTAAGTTGTTGGATTCCGACAAATTGTTTTTTTTAAGGGTTGAAAAATCAATGGCCTACTCCCTCAGAAAAAATCAATGGCCTACAAATTTTTAAATTTTAAATATTACATAGGTTCAAAAAATCATGATTGAAATTCAGTTCTTAGCAGTTGGACCACCTAAAATGCATCTATAGAGTCAGATTGCTGTTAAATGGTAGCTATCACTAGTGCACTCCCAGACTTTTCTATTTATATTCATGAAATATATATTTGCTGCTATTTACTGTATATACAATCTAGGTGGAAAATCACAAGTGCATCCACTCAACCTGATCTCATCGATGCAATAAGCATAATTTGCTTTCTAGGAATAAACTATAAAACATCTCTTTTTACTGTAAACATATGATTTTTTTAAGTTGTAAAATTTTGGTACATTGTGGGAGTGTTGATTCTAATAGCCCTTGAAAATCCAACTTACATGCTGTAGAAATATGACCCGAAAGCTGTTTTCTGCTAAAGAAACTGCTTAGATTACATCCATAAGTTTAGATCTGCAACAAAATTAAGAAATTGTAAAAAATGACTAGCAATATGTACATGAGAAAATATTGGCTACATGGTTGATCTTTTGCAATGGTGTTTTTAAAACATTCTTTTCAATAAAAACTTTAGAAAATCGACAACCAAATAAATAAAAACCGACTTTTCACTTTTGTGGCAAGTACGGGTCGAATCCACAGGAAACATGATAATATTCCAATTAAATCTAAATATTTTACTTTATTAATATTGAAAGATGTCTAAAACTACAAGTTACACTAACTATGAATTAACTAAAAAAATTACAAAAATCTAAACTACGCTACTCAAGCACTCCTTCAAGTCTACAAGGGCATTTTCATCTTTTCAACACATATGCATTCGCACTCTCAGCAGAAATGCACCTTTTTGAACTGCAGTATGTTGGTTAACCAGACGATCGTCATTCGGTTCAAGCTCGGAGGCCTCCCATGGTGTGATCTAACCTCTGTTGATGTCTGCAACCTCTGGCAGCACGATGGTGGAGCGGTGACGAAGGATGGTAGACAGAAACGAAGTGCTAGCCCAGAAAATTCCTCGGCTCACGTGAAGGCCCAAAAAGCTCCTCGACCGAGGGGGGTGTCCCCTATTTGTTTGATAATTTTATGAAATTCAAAAACACTCTTATGAAAGAGTATTTTTGCAAATACTCAAAATCTTCTTATAAATTGTTGGGCGCCCCCTTTTAGCAAATATACATGGGTCTTGGGTTGGTTCAATGTGATCCAACCCTGATCCAAGATCCAAAAATATTTTTTCTAATATGGGTCTGGATCTGGATCCCGCCAAAATTCGCACCCTTACACTAGAAAGCTCATGCATATAAAATGTCAGGAAAGATGATAAATAAAACAAAATTACAGGGAGACATGATTCTTTTCTTCAATATTGGTTGTCGAAAGTGAGGGTTCAGATCCAGAGTTTTGAGAGAATATTCGAGTTTTGGACCTTTCGTAGGGTTAATGCCTAAATCAAATTCAGTCCATGCTCCAACATTTTTTTTTATTCTTTCTCATCCTGTGTTTATGTTATTTTCATCATCTACATGTTCAAGCATGATCAAGAGCCCTTGATCTCATACTTTTGTAATTTTTACATGCATAAATCAGAATATATCATGATTAGGGTTTTATTTATGAGATATACAATTTTGGCCATCTGATAATTATGCTATTTTGTATGATTATATTCATTATTTAAATTCAAAATTTTTATGGTAGAATTATGTATATGTCCAAGGTTTCTAATAAAAAAATCAGATTTTTTAGAGGTCTGTAACCTTGTTTTCAAAAATCAAAGTCGGAACTTGTTTCCTACATCGTTTAAACACTGTATAAATCCAAGAGCATCTTGTCGAGGTCACATCTCCCTCATCGAAGATCGTTTTTCAAATCTGTAAAAATTGTCATGTTTGTTAGAGTGTCTAGTTTATCTTATAAAAAAATCATAAATTTCTATGATTGATTTTTATTTTTTTTAGCCTGAAATCAAACCCAATATTTCTTGAATCGCCAGGCTCATTCAAATCTTGGTTCGTCTTGCCAGAGCGAGTTCTCCCTAACCGGAGATGATCTTTCTGATCCATAAAAAAGATTGTTTTTGTCTGCGTGTCTATTTTCCATGTTGTAATTTTTATAAATTTTCACCATTGTTTTCTATTTTTCGTTAGCCCGAGACCAGAGACTATGTTTCTTGAACCTTCAGTCGCAGTTCATAGGCAAGGTCAATTTGTGCAGGACATATCTCCCTAACCGAAGATCTTTTTCCCAATATGTAAAAAGCCATGTCTTCATCTGCATGTCTAATATCTTCTATGAAAATTTAATAAGTTTTTATTATGTTTTGCTACCTTTCTTTAAACTGATTTGTCTGTCTTGAATCGTTAAGCAATGGCCAAAATCAAACACGTATTTCCGGAATCGTATCTCCCTAACCAGAGATGACTTTTCCAATCTGTAAAAAAGATTGTATTCATTGAGATTTCTAGTTTCTTCATGTTAAATTTCATAAATTTTCATTGCTATTTGATATCTCGTTCTGGTCTGACACTATGATAGGTACGGAACCATAGGTAAAATAGCATATTTTTCCCTTCATTTAATATTTATATCCAAAATAATCCTAAAAACATATTTTTCAATTGTATGTTATTTTCATGATTATTAGAAGTGTTCATGTTGATTTTTATGATTTTTGGAATCCATTTGATGTGTCATTTACTTATTTCATAAAAACAGGATGCCCGTGGAGTTCCCATTTAACCAAAACATGGGAAAATTTCATTGTTTTTGCATATTTTATTATTTTCATGCACTATTTTCATATTTTTAGGATTTGATAATGTTTATAATCATGTCAGAGTGCTCTCCACTCGATTTTGCATCATTTTGAATTCGTTTGATCCCTTAATTAAGCGTATTATAAAAATCTTTTTTGAAAAACCCTATTTTACAATAAATGTCAATTTTTAAGGGTATTTTGATTCTTTTTCTCCAAATTTCAAAGTTATTTATTTTTATTATTTATTCAGCTATGCATTATTCATCATGTTATTTAGTTGGTTTTATTTTACGGAAGCGTGAAAAAAGGCTTATATCCGGATAAATCCCTCAATTCTAGATATTGTTGGATAAATCCCGAAAAGTTCACATTTGTCCACTAACAAGTTTGCTAATTTTGTAAGGAAGCTCCAGATTATATTTTCCTTTTTTTTCTTTCTTCAGTTTATTATTGATGTAAATTGTAATATTGGAATAAGAAAATCTGTTCCCTGCTTAGCTTAGGATGCATTTGCATATAGTTTAATTTTGGTATATTAACTGCTATTATTTGATCATTCATGTACATACTCCAAATTTACAATGGTCAACACGAATGTCACGTGCACCTGCTTCTAAGGAGTTAATAAACTTAGTGGAGTTCATACTTATGGCTATTGTCAGAATACGAACGATACTCAGATTTATCATCTTCTTTTAAGTTACAAACAACCTACACTCTTAGGCTATCATCAGAAATCATTGCATATTTCAAAGTTTTTCCAAGTATTTTTCCTTTTAAAATCAAATGAGATATATTCAATATGTATTCGTGGCCATAGTTAGGGATATATAGCGAATTTATTTCATATAAATTCTATAAGGCATAAAATCCCTTTTACAAATGATTTTCTTAAATTCTTCAGAAAATATTTTCATAAACTGCATCCATGCATCATCTAGGCTTAGATTGCATCATGAAATGAGTTCACAGGGCTACACGCCCTTCCTTTTTGAGTTATTTCAGAGCTTAAACTCAAAAAAAATAATTTTCTCAAAGTTACCCAGTTTTTCCTCAAAATCGATTTTCAAGGTTTTTCCCTTTTCCAAATATTTTTCTGAGTCCAAATTCACAATTTTCCCAAGTTTCATTTTCTTCAAAAGTGTTTTTCCAACCCTGATTCATAAATTTCCAATCATCTCCTTTTCCAAGAATTTTAAAATATTCGAAGCATACATCATGTCTTCAGTCAAAATTTTCCGAAGTTCATAGCACATGCCAGATTCTTTGTGCATTTATGAATAGAATATCGATTTAGACAATTGAGCAAAGCAAAGCAAAGCACAAGATTGATCCTTGGTTCAATTACCCCTGGTTATGGCATCGGGAACGATTGAACCTCGTACCGACAGGCGAGTCCCTTTCCCGCAAAATTTTTAAAACAGAAGTAAGTTATTTTCAAAACTTTTTCAAAGGTCAGTTTTACTTGCAAAAGTAAAATTTTGCAATCATAACAAACCCTAATTCCTATTGGCAGAGATGGGGTCCTCAACCCAAAAGCATACAATGGATCCACGGGTTGGTCCCCTCTCCATTGTGGTAGGGGATGTGTTCAATATCTGAACCAAACTGACGAGACTACTTCCACTAGCAAGTAAACTGCCCTTAGATCTCACAAAGTTGCCCCTTGTTATCATTGCAAAATTTTACTTTTGCAAGTCAAACCAACCTTTGAAAAAGATTTTGAAAATAACTCGCCTCCGTTTTGAAAAATTCGCGGGAAAGGGACTCGCCTATTGGTATGAGGTTCAACCGTTCCTGGTGCCATAACTAGGAGTAATTGAACCAAGGATCAATCATGTGCTTTGCTTTACTCAACTGTCTAAATCGTTGTTCTATTCCTAAACGCACAAAGAATCACACATGTGCTATGAACTTTGAAAAAATGCAGTTTGAAAGTATGATGTTTGCTTTAAGAATTTAAAAATACTTGGAAAAGGATGCTTTGGAAATCGTGAATCACATTAGGAAAATACTTTTGATGAAAAAGACACTTGGAAAATCATGAATTTGGACTTAGAAAATTATTTGGAAAAGGGAAAGACCTTGAAAATCGTTTTTGAGGAAAAGTCAAGCAATTTTGAGAAAATCAATTTTTCTGAAATGGATTTGTAAAATAACCCAACAGAGATGAGCGTGTGTCCCTATGAAATATTTTCATGATGCAGTCTAAACCTAGATGAATGAATGAATGCACTTTGAAAAAATATTTTCTGAAAGCTTTATGAAAAATCATTTGAAAAAGGAGATTTTGCGCCTTATAGAATTTAGATGAAATAAATTCTTTATATATCCCTGACTATGGCCACAAATACATATTGAATATATCTCATTTGATTCTAAAAGAAAAAATACTTAAGAAAACTTTGAAATATGCGATGATGTCTGAAAATTCCTAAGAGTGTAGGTTGTTTGTGGCTTAAAAGAAGATAAATCTGTATATTATTCGTATTCTGACTATTGACACAAATACGAACTCAATCGAGTTTATTAACTCCTTAGAAGTGAGTGCACGTGCCATTCGTGTAGACCATTATGAATTTGAATATGTATGAATCATCATTCATCACACGAATCATATTATAAAAGAATAAACTATATGCAATGTAGCCTAAGCTAAGCAGAATAGTAAATTCTTATTCCAAATTTTTACAATTTACATCAATGATAAATTGAAATAAAGAAAATAAAAATAAATAAAATACAGTCTTGAGTGTCCCTGCAAAACTAGCAAACTCATTAGTCGAAATATGTCAACTTTTCTGGATTTATCCAACAATATCTTAAAATTGCTGAATTTATCCCGATATAAGCCTTTTTCATGTTTCTCTAAAATAAACATAATAAAAGATGATGCAAAATTGAAGAAATAATAAAAATAAACAACTTTGAAATTCGGAATTTTGGGAAAAATGATCAAAATGCCCCTGAAAACAAGACTATGGTCTTGAAATCAGGGTTTTCAAAAAAGATTTTTGTAAAACTTTTAATTTGGGGATCAAACAGATTCAAATCAATACCAAATCGGATGTGGAGCACCCTAGCATGATTCTGAACATGATCAAACCTTAAAAATATAAAAAAAATTATAAAAAATCAAAATATCATAAAAATATCAATTTTTGCCCGTGTTTCAGTTGAATCGGGACTCCGTGGGCATCTTGTTTTTATGATTTAACTAAATAACCTACCAAATAAAATCAAAAATTAATAAAAATCAACATGTATGCTTATGATGACCCTAAAATTAAACTTAAATTGGAAAACAAAATTTTTTGGATTATTTTAATATGAAAATAAATAAAAATAAGAAAAATAACCGATTTTACCTACGGTCACAAACCTGTTACATTGTCAGACCCAAATCAGGTATCAAACCACTATATAAATTTATAAAAATTTACAAAGAGAAATTAGACAGAATAAAAAAAAATCCTTTTTACAGATCTGGAATACGATATACGGTTAGGGAGATACAATTTCGTCAACCTGCACTTGATTCAGGCAAAGGAATAACTTTTAAAAAACATACAATTCTGATTTTGGTTTAATTAAAAATAACATACAGTGTTCAAAATTTACAAAAATCACAGTGATAAAACTAGACATGTATCTAAATCCGTGACTTTTTACGGATCATCAATCAAATCTTTGGTTAAGGAAATATGATTCACGCAAGTTGGCCTAGGGTTCGAATAATGCATAACGGCCTGCCAGAAATAAATTCTGATTTTTGATATATTAAAAATATGAAACAAACATATAAAAATCTAAAAATTTTACAGAATATAATAGACATCCTAATTAACACACTGCAACTTATGTATCAGATGAGGGAGATATCACCTTGACAAGCCGTTCCCAATTCCACGTAGCGTTTTCACGGTACAAGAATTAGAGCTCAGTTTCTGATTTTTTTAGCAGAGTTATAGAACCCAAAATAATCTGAATTTTTTTATGAAAAGTTACTGACACATGTATGATTCAACCCTAAAAAAATCAGAATTTATTGTCTGACAAACACACATGAAATAATGCAATTCTCACATGCCTGGAATCAAGATTGCATATTATCAATAAAGCACATGAATAAACCTAATTTAAGCATGTAAAAACCATTAAGAAATGCAAATAATGTAACAAATCATGATTTGATGCTTGAACACATAAAATAAACATTAACATGATAAAATAAACAAAAAAAAACAGGGAAAACATAGTTGGAATTTGATTTAGCTATTAAAAGAAGGATTTGACCCGTTGAATGGTCGAATCTCGATCATTTTCGGGTGTTTGACATAATAAACAAAAGATAAATATTATTAATGGATCAAAAACGTGTAAGGAATCATCAAACATCAACTGATCATCATCTTGAGGCCCTCACATGATTTTTTTTTAAATAAAAATAAGGGAGAAACATGCTAAAAGAGGCGACAATGGTGATTTTAATGAAAAATAAACAAAAATTAAGAAAAGGGAAGAAGACCTTACCTCGGAGCTTCAATGGAGGAGGCTGATAAGGGAGAGAGAGGTCCACAAATTTGAGAGAGAAAGAGGAGAGGAAAAAAGATGGGTTGACCCCCTAGAGTCCCCTTTTTATAGTTTTTCAAAACCTCCTTAATTAGGGTTAATTAAGAAGTTTTTATTTTTTTTAAACTCTTTCTAATTAAATCAATTAAGGAGGGTAATTTTTGGTGGACTTCTAACCTAACTAAAATGCTAATTAGTCAACCCTAATTAACTTAATTGAGTCCTAGTTAATCTAAAATAATCCCAAATGTGGCACCACTTGCTGTGGGCCCATATTTGATTTTAAAGCCCTAATTTCAAGATTTAAAAACAATGTTTATAAAAAGTGGAAATAAAGGTTATGTTTTAAAATCAATTTTAATTTTTCAAACTCCTAATCTAACTAGAATACTAACTAAACTTGAGCTAACCTAAACTTCTTCAAATGTGGTGCCAGCTACTGTGGGCCCCATTTGATTTTTCAGAAAAACGATTTTAAAAACCTGAAAATAAAGGAGTTAAAAACAAGATTTTCAAAAAGAGTTTGGAACAAGAGATAAAAATCAAAGTTCTAAATCAACTAGAGTCCTAGAGAAGTTGAAACTCTCTCAGATGTGGCGCCAACTATGTGGGCCCCAAATTTGAGTTTTTTTAAGGATTAAAATAAAGGTTAAAAAGGTTTTTTAAAACAGATGAAAATAAAAGGCAAAGGATAAAATCGAGAAATTCAGAGTCCTAAACCAACTGAAACTCTGAGTAGAGTCCTAAAATTTTGAGTTTTGAAAGACAAATGAAGAGGTTTTGAAAGATCTTTTCAGAAATTGGTGAAGATAAACAAAAGACGAAATTAGGGTTAGAGTCCTAATCAACTGGGACTCTAGAATAGAGTCCTAAATCAATTGGAACTCTGAGAATTGGAGTTGTTTTCGAAAACAAGTAAAAGTAAAAGTAAAAAATAAAATCAGAGCAGAGTTCTGACCCGACTAAAACTCTGGGACAGAGTCCTAAAATTTTAAAACTCTGTGATAAAGTTCGAGAATTTTAAAATTTGATTTTTTGAAGGATAAAGAAAGAAGTTTTAAAAATAGTTTCTAGAAAATAAAGTTAGGGTTAGAGTCCTAATCCAACTAAAACTCTGGAACAAAGTCCTAATCCGACTAAAACACTAGGATTTTGGCTTCTTTTGAAAGATATTGAAAGATTTTCTTGAAAACAGGTAAAAGTAGCAATGAGAGATAGAGTCCTAATCCAGCTGAAACTCTGTGATAGAGTCCTAGTCCGACTGAAAGTCTAAAATTTTAGGCTAAAATGAAAGATTTTGAAAGATTTTCTTGAAAATGGGTAAAAATAAAAGTGAAAGATAGAATCTTAATCCAATTAAAACTCTGTGATAGAGTCCTAGTCCGTCTGGAACTCTAAAATTTTGGCCAAAATGAAGGATTTTGATGAGGGATAAGGCTGCCCCTGACTTAAAACCAAAATAAAATTTTGAAAAAGGTTTAAAAGGATGAAAAGACAGAGTCCTAATCCAACTAAAACTCTGAAATTTGAAAAATGAAAGAATTCTGAAGCGACAGCACCTAGATGGGTCTCATCCGAGAATTGAGATCAATTAAAGATTGATTTTGAAATGAATCCAGATCACTTTCTAAAGAAAATATTTTGAAATATAAGATCCTGAGGGTTGACAAGTGGCAAATATTGATTTAAAAACCCAGGTTTTCGAAATTGATTTTGAAATAGGGTTATAAAACTCAAACCAGGATTGGAAGATTTTGAAAAACCAGAATGCTGGATCTCAAAAATGATATGCAATGCCATGCAATGCAATGAAATTGCATGAAATGATATGGAATTATTTGAAATGATACAAAATGAAATGCAAAAGGAAAACCTTGGATGGGGGATTTGAAGTCTCGGCCCCCTGGCAAAGACAAAGAATTGAACATTTCTATTCGAAGGCAAAGATTGATGATTGAAATTGAGCCAAAAGGGAGATTGAATTTTGAAATATTTGAAATTGGGGCAAAATTTGAGCCCTGAATAGCCCTGGCTCAGGTGTCGACCAACTGGCATCCTGAAGGATTTAGAGAGCGGGTCTTAGTGGCAAGAGGAAAGGGTTTGTGAGTGAAGGTGGAAAATTTGGGGTGTTTACACCCCTAATGGCCATAGTTTGGGACAGGGTTCACATCTCACCCTTAAAAGAGCATATATCCACGAGATACCCCCTAAGTCGCTGGAGTAGGGAACTGGGTTCACATTTGACCCAAATGACAAGACAGACCATCTGCTAGTCAACTGTCTAAAAATGGATCCCCCCAGGTTGGTGTAGTCACCTCATATTTCAGAGCGTGACAAATTTTTTTAGTGTGATCCTATAGTTATTATTAGTTCATTATTCGTATGCATCTCATTGTACCTCTCAGGTACCTTCGAGTCCACACCCAACAACAAAGATCTCACTTGGGTCTATAACCCTCTCATCCATGCTATTCAGTTGATTCATTACACGTAACTCATCATATCATATAGGCATATTCATGCCTAGAAGAACATGATAACATGCACATATACTGCGCAACAAACGTAAAATCATACATCAATCATGTGTGTATTCTTGCACAAATAGGTCCTTTGGACCAAAGCCAAAACCTCAGGGCTACCAAAATAATAACATGTAATCATTCTCCACTTGGTCCTTTAGACCTCACATCATGCCAAAACAACACAAAAACCTAAACCTTAGGGCCACCAAAATAATAGCATACAGTCATCATCCACTTGGTCCTTTAGACCTCACATCATGCCAACACAAAAAGCCAAACCTAAGGCCCACCAAAATAATAGCATGCAGTCATCCTCCACTTGGTTTTTTTGACCTCACATTATATCTTATTCTAAAGACAAATATTAAAGCATGCTAATATGAAAATCCAAACCAAACTTCAATTTTGCCATTGATTCAAACTAATATGAAATTAAGCTCAAATCAATCTAGGATATGATACATGCTAGGATCCAATACATATACAAAAAATATCAAAACCAATTTCTCATATTAACCATAAAATTCATGCTAAAATGATATAAACTCCAAATATTTCCAAAGCATATGATACATGCTGGGATTCATTATATATATACCAAAATCAAGAAAAAACTGAACATGTTATGATTTCAAATCAAAAATTTATTTTTTACATGGGCACATAATACATGCTCAGATCAAATAAAAAATTATTCTATATAGGCATATATTGCATGCTGAAATTAAAACCAAAATTGATTTTATATAAGCATAAACTACATGTTGAAAATCAAAACTAATTTTATATAGGCATATATTACATGATGACATCAAAAGCAAAACCAATTTTATATAGGCATATACTACATGCTGGACTCAAAAATCAAAACTGATTTTATAGACACATAATACATGTTGAAAATCAGATTATATATGCACATACTACATGTTGAAAACCAAAATCTCAAAAACAGATTTCACATAAGCATATAATACATACTGAAATCAAAATAACTAAACAAATTTCATATAAGCACATAATACATGTCAAAAATCAAATTATATATGCACATACTACATGTTAAAAATCCAAATCCCAAAAATAGATTTCATATATGTATATACTACATGTTGAAATCCAAATCCCAAAAATAAATTTTACATAAGCACATAATACATGTTGAAAATCAAATTACATATGCAAATACTATATGTTGAAAATCAAAATTCCAAAAATAAATTTCATATAAACACATAATACATGCTGAAATTCAAATCTCAAAAATAGATTTCACATAAGCACATAATGCATGCTAGAAATCATATTACATATGCACATACTCCATACTAAAATTCCAAATGCTAAAAACAGATTTCACATAAGCACATAATACATGCTAAAATCCAAATCCTCAAAACAAATTTTACATAGGCATGTAGTCATGTTGAAATCCAAATCCCCAAAACAGATTTCATATAGTATATGCTGAAAACCAAATTCTATATACATACATGCTAAAAATCTAAATCCTAACAGCAAATTTCATATATACACATACTATATGCTAAAATTCAAATCTCTGAAACAGATTTCACATAGACATATAGTACATTTTGGAAATCAAATTACATATACGCATGCTACATGTTGAAAATCTAAATCCCAAAAATCGATTTAACATAAGCACATAATACATGCTGAAAATTTAAATTCCAAAAATAGATTTCACATAAGCACATAATACATACTGAAATCAAAATACCAAAAATAGATTTCACATAAGCACATAATACATGCTGAAATTCAAATCCCAATAACAAATTTCACATATGCGTATACTACATGGATAAAAAAATGATTTTTACATAAATCAAAATTTTATTTTTACATGGATCAAAAATTGATTTTTACATGAATCAAAACTGATTTTTACATAGACAAAAAAATGATTTTTACATGGTGCATGCTAGGATTCTAAACAAGATTGTTTGGGACCATACCTCTAATGTTAAAATCCCAAATCACAGAAATATGTAGACCACGATAATCAGTAAGACAACGACCAAGTTATGCCAATGCTCGGCCACGAAGCACAAGCACAGACTGTCTTCCACTGAAAAACAACACAGACCACATGCCTTCCACTAGATCATGTGAAAGGGGTGAGGTCAATGCCAATAAGATGAAGAGTAGGCGAGAGTAGGTAGAGAGAGCAAGGGTGTAAGGGAGAGAAAGTAAGAGAGAGAGGGGGAGGGAGAGTGGAATGCATTAGAGGGGAGAGAGGAGAGAAATAAGAATGAAAAGAGGGAAAAGAGGTAATGATGGTGGGGTGAGGTGGCAAGGAGAGAGGAAAGGTGGGTTGCCATGTGGCAATCCTACTTGTCCCCAATCCATGTAATCTCTCCACTATACCCCTCCAGCCAAAATGATTACCAAAATGGTTCAAAACATGCACAAAATGCCCTCAAGTTATCCCCAAATTTTGAAAATATCATATCCCAAAAAGACCCATCACCTTTCTCACTAATTACCACTATCCCTCAGTTTGGATCCCAATCCAATGCAACCAAACTCAACCCAAACTCCTCTATAAGGCTAATACATGTGGGTTTTGGATAGGGTCCCGATCTAGTGAACCCCAAGATGGCAAACCCAACTATGAATCTTGAAATAAACAGAAATAAATATGAATATTAATGTTAAATAATTGAGGGTGTTATCGACTGTGATCATTGCAAAATTTTTCCTCTTGATTTCCTCCTTTTCCTTCTCTTTTCTTTTTCTAGCCTCTATTCTCTTTTTGAAGGGGAAATAAAAGATAGAAAAAAAGAGAGAAAAGAAAAGAAAGAAGAGACAGGAACTCTTTTGCAAAGGTCTCACTTGACCTAAATTTTGAAAATGTTTTGAAATTATTCACCTTCGTTTTGAAAATTTGTGAGAAAATGGAGAGACAGGATTCGCTCGTCGGTACGAGGTTCGACAGTTCCTGGTGCCTTTACCAAAGGTAATCAAACCAAGGATCGAACTTATGCCTTTTGCTTTGCCTAAATATTATATAATAATTTATTTTAAGTCTAAAACGCATAAAAAATCATGCTTGTGTAAATGCAAAGATGTATGATCTTTTGAGAAGAATAATTTAGAAATTTTGGGATTTTCCAAGTGATTTTGAAATAAATTTGAAGATACTTGAAGAAATGATTCAAAAGGTTGAAATTGATTTAGAAAAGTTAGATTTTGAATCTAACTCAGAATTTGAAATAGATCCGGAAGGAGAGACTTGAAATTCCAAGTCTTGGAATAATCAGAGTTTGGAAAATGGATTTTGAATTGAAGAAATAAGGAGAAAAGGAGAATTTTGGTACTTGAAAGAATCTTGAGAAAAATGGAGCTTCAAAATCAAAATGGACTTTGAATTTGAATGGATCGAATAAAAAGGAATTTTTAATTTTAGAACCTGAAACAGGAATTGAATTTGGATTTAGTTTTAAAAAATAGATTTGAAAATGGTTTTGGAAATAGGAATTGGAAATGGAACTAGATCTGAAATCTGGAATCCTAGATGGAATTTGATCCGAGATCTAGAATCCTATATGAAATTGGATCCAAAGTCTAGAATCCAAGATAGAATTTAATCTAAAATTTGGAATCTTAAATGGGATTTGGATTTGAAAATCTGAATCCAAGGTGGAAGGGGATTTGAAATCTGAAATCCAATATGGAATTGGACTTTGAAAATTTGAATGTGACTTTGAAGATGGATATGGATTCTACAAATTCAGATTGAAGTTAAAAGTGGGTTTTAAACTTCGAAAAAATCGCATTTTGAGTTTCAAGATCAATCTCAAAACCATGATTTTGAATTGAGAATCAAGACTCAATCGTTAGATAGAACTTTAGAGATTTTTAAAAAAATAAAGGATAAACTTAATTTTAAACCTGAATCCTGAAATCAAAAGGTAAATCTGAAAATTCCAAAGTTTGAATTGAACTTAGAAATACGATCTGGGATATGAAATTGAATTTAAAATCGAATCTTGAAAATGAAAATAAATTTGAATTTTTCAAAGTTGAATTGAACTTGGATTTTGAATTGAAAATTGAATTTGGAATATAGAAGTGAATTTTGAAATTTCAAAGTCAAATTGGATTTTGAAATTAAATTTTGAAATGAGATAGAATTGAGAAGATGAGTTTGAATTTATAAATAAGAATTGATTTGAGAAATGAAGAAGGTATTTGAAGAATTATCTCAAAATCACTTGGATTTTGAAAAAGAATTTTGAAAATATGATGTAATTCTATCCTAACTGATGAATGAATTAAAAAAAATTGAAATTGGATTTTGAAAAGCATATTTCATTCTTAAAATGAATTGAAATAAGATTGAAGATATAATACATTTCTGACTATGGCCATAAAATCATATTTAAATTCAGATGAAGAATAAAATATATTTTGGTGCATTTATAGAGTTTAAAATAAAATTATCTCTCAATATATCCTGACTATGGTCATTGATATATATTTTGAATTACTTTCAAGTTAAATTCTGGTAAAGGAAAAAAATATTTAGAAATATGATGATTTTTTAAAAGATCCAGTGTGAATCCAGTATTATTCCATAAAAGATGAAATTCCTAAGTTTTGTTCACACCTTGACTATGGTCATTGATGCAAATCGTCAACTTAGGATTTAATCATCTTTTATTAGAATGGTGCACGTGTCATTCGTGTTTCCATATGTGAATTTTTAGAATAAAAGAGAAAAATGATATGAAAACAAGCAATTTCTAAGATATGTACATGCTCATACATTCTAATCTAGTGCCGAAAAGTAGATATTTTCATTATGATCTAGCTATTACAATATTGAACTTAATTAAAATTACAAGAGACTCTAGCCCTAAGAGGGGAAAATGACAATTTTCATGTATTCCCTACAAAGCAAAGTGAGTTAGTATGAATGAAGAAGGAGATGACAGTATCCCCTGATGTGAAATGAACTTAAGTTGCAGGTGAGATGCTCATGGCTAAATACATATATATATGCATATGAGAATATGCATGCCTAGATGCATATGAGAATGAGAAGATACATATGAACATAACAGAAGTCCATGGGAGAGGGATATATATCTTATG
The DNA here is from genome assembly GCF_984573655.1 of Nuphar pumila. Classification (NCBI taxonomy): domain Eukaryota; kingdom Viridiplantae; phylum Streptophyta; class Magnoliopsida; order Nymphaeales; family Nymphaeaceae; genus Nuphar; species Nuphar pumila. The sequence goes on along the minus strand of NC_143261.1, from coordinate 82,899,082 downwards.
CCTTTAGACTAAAATGACAACCCATGTATCTTTACCTAAAGCTAATGGGGACTCATATATAAAAAAAAAAAGGAAAGAAGAAAATGATGCTGGACTTGTATATAGTATTCAACAGTGTTGCTGAGTGAGATGGGAGAATGAACATGCTTTGGCAAGGGTATGATGGTATGATGAGAAGTGATGAGGATGTTGCTGCAAAGATGATAGGTGAGTGGAATTGGGTATACTGAGAGGACTGTGGTGAGAGGTGCAGGTGTGTGTATAACAGAGGTAGTGAACCTGCAACGGATATGATAGCAGAAGGATCCTAACTGGTGGTTGGGCTGCAAAGAGGGTATACAAGAACAGGAGGTGTTGAAGCACTGTTGCTGTGAGAGAATGACCTAAATGATGTGCATGTATCATCAATGCAACGCAGTCACGCCTATTGAAATGACGTGTAGGTGGCAGGGGCTAAGTGTAACTGTTGCTATAGTTGCAGCAGTGAAGGGGAAGGGTATGCTCAGGCTGGAACTAAGCATATGTACACGCTATGCTGGAACAACATAGGTTAAACCATGATGGCAATACTATGAGAGCTAAAGGTGGTTCCCTATATGTATGCAGGATGAGTTGTTGTTGCAGTGATAAGGTTCTAGTATAAAAAAGAGGGAATGTCAACAACTATGTAGCAAGTAGCTGTTGTGCTGCAGGCAGGGTATGAAACCAAAACCATATACAATCAACACAAGGAGTAAAGGAGGTGTTGTACACAGATGTAATAAGGTAATTGGGGACTGTAGTGATGATGGGCATCGAGTATTATCTATGAGGGCAAAAAAAAAATGTTAACGACATTCAGGATCGGTTCCTTACCAATCTCTGGTAGAAATATGCTTCTCATATTTCTACATCAACCAAAAGTTTCTGATTCGATCCGGAGGAGATAAGACTGATGGTCCAGACCTCTTTATTACCTTCCTTGGACTAACCATGCCAATCACTAGGCTTGACTACTCAGCCAACTATTAAATCTCTAAACACATCTTCAGATGTAAAATGTGCATACCAGCGTCATGCTAACAACAAATAACAGGCCACAATGAATCTCATCAGTATGCCAGGCCCCTTGAACTTTCAACCCATTAAATGGAAGACTGTTTGCTTCCTTTGCTGAAGAGGCCCCAAAGCTTTGCCAAATATTCTCTTTGCCACTTCTTAGATACCTGATCTTTCAACCCATTCTAAAAATTTCAGAAAAGATAGACAAGCATGAGCCAGAAATCCATCATCCACAAGCAGCAACTAAATTGTAGGAGATTGAAAGCAATATTACACGTCTCACTATCCTCAACACAACCTTTGGGAGTCTATGAGTCCCAAAAAGAAAAGAAAAGAAAAGAAGAATAGTGGTGCTGGATTGTGATCCGATGAAAGACACATCAGAAAATGAATGTAATGCCTAACCTTTTAGATGCACAACACCTGCTACTGAAATCGATAAAATGAATGAACATGTACGGAGGCATAAGACACAGGGGAGGATATAAAAATGCAGCAAGAGATGGGCTGGGGATTATCTACAGATGTCAAGCAATTAATCTCGGAGGAATAAGATCTCTTAATTCTCATGTGATGGAAATATACAAGACAAAGATGTACACGGATGGTTGTTCAGAAAACTTGAAATATATTCCAATGAATGGGCCCTCAAAAAGGGAATAGATCATCTCTAATCAGCCATCAATTCCTTTCGGGAGCCAGGAGAAAAAAGGTCTAAGGCAGGGCATAACCCAACCCAACAGACTTTATGATGCGCTAAGAGGAAAGGTAGGGTCCTTGACTGCCTCACCTACTGCTTCCCGAATAGCAGGATTTTTGGAAGTTACTGGGCGAACGTCGTGCCCTGACAAGATGGCCTCGTGTGTAAGCCCCAACCAAGTTCCATAATCCACAATTATATCTATTTATCTAATTTTTTTTTTATTCGACTACCTGGAAGCCAGGTAACCAAGTTCAAAGCAGACCCAAAATATCATTCCATTTTTTTTAGGAGACAGAGCAACAAATTCCATATACTCATAATCAAATTACTAATATACACGGGGGTTAAACATTACAGGTGATGGAAAATTCACCACGTTGGAGCTTCAAATTAATATGATGAAAAAGAGCATGCCTAGCAAACGCTACTGCGGTGTCATTAAGCACAGACGCAATCTGACACTGCGGGATTGAATCAAATCCTGATATATGAGGAATGCAGCAGACGACTAACATGCAAAACCTAAGTCATAAAACCTCAAACACATCAGTGAGAATGGGATCAACAGTGAGATGTTGGATCAAATCAAAAGTGAATAAAATGGATTAGACATAATGCTAAAATCTGGACGCCAGTAAACACCTATGAATGAACTGTGTTACAGAAAGAAACGATGTAGAGTCCTTGGATCTCACATATAATAGCATAAACAAGCATTTGATGCAAGAGAATCAGAAATGAATTATAAAGCAGATGATGGAAATGGGAAATTAAAATAAAACAGAACATCACCCAGATGCAAAAAAAAAAGGGAAAGAAGAAAATGATGTAGATATACTGATACATAATTAGCAAAGCAAGAATTTACTTATACATAGACCGTAGTGGGGTTTGCAGAGCTTAAAAAAAAAGGAACAATGGCCGACATCTCTTATTTAAAACAAATGCAGAGGATTAGACATAGACCATCCTCATCAAAAAAAAAACTAACGGAATACAAATATGAGGGATTAAGATCTGCGTCAATTATATATATATATATATATATATATATTGTAAGAAGAATAAAATGGAAGTCTTAAAAGGGATCTAATAAACCCTCTGGAGTGTTGCTTATGCATCGTATGATTTATCGGCAAATAGGTGATCAATACCTAGACATACCTCATCTAGATGCCAATAGCCAATTACCACCCCAGGGGATTTATAGAAAATCAGTTTACGAGAGGAAGAGAAGGGGAAAATATACAGATGCAGTAACTTTAAAGTGAGCATAACACTCCCTAAAGTGGGTAAATCAAAATATAAAGGCCAACTAAAACAAGTAGCAAAAGAAGCGGGAAATTGGAAATTCAGAAGAAGATCAAACGAAGGCAAAGTTTTAGCAAAAAAATTGGGCTGGGATTCTGATGAATCCTGTCAGATTATCGAATCCGACAGCCTGAGCCCAAAGATCGTAGCATGAGTAAAACAGGAATAAAAAAAAAAGATGTTGGAACGTATAAAATGAAAATACATAAGGTAATGTAAAGGATGTCAGATTTAACAGAAATTAGAACCAAGCGGATATGCAAATGTTGGAATTGCTTATTCTGTTTGTTGTTGCACAAGAGAGGGGTTGGTATTGCTATAAGCAACCCAACCCCCTCAAAGGTGCCCGTTAACGGGAACCAAAATGAAGAGGGAAGAAACTGACAGAAAGCCTAAAGAAAATGAAAGAGGAAGGGGTACTTACCGAAACGTTGCAGAAATCCTGGAGATGGAGAGAGCTTCTCTTTCGTTTTCTTCTGAAACTCTCTTTCCAACCAAGAAAGAGAGGGAGTAGATGCGTGAAATGGAGGATGGTGAATGATTGATGGATCTACGCAGAGGATCGATGGAAGATGGTGTTTCGTGAATGCGATGGATGTGAATGGATTCAAAGGAGTAATAGCGCAAAGATGGATGGATCCACCCTTCTCCCGGCGTCTGTTTATATAGATAGGAGAGGAAGAATCGGGAAGGAAACGGTTAATGGATCGATGGTTGAGGAAGGTGAGGACGATCGAAGGGTTGCCAACTCTTCGGTGGCTTCTCGAGAAGAGACCGTTGCGTGGCTTGCAACGGGGATCCTTTCAATTTTTTGAAAATTTTCAAAAATGGCAGTTATTGTCAAAAGTTTTTCTAAAAGGGGTTTTCAAGCAAAAAGAAGCTTTAAAAAGGAGATTTCTAAAACCGAATTTTTTTATATTTTTCTTAACATTTTCTATATTTTTTTGTATTTTTGAAATAAAACTCTGAAAACTATAGGAAAATCAGAGATTTAAAACTATTTTTTTGTATTTTTGAGAAATATTTTTAGGAGGGGTTTTCTAAGAATTCGGGTTTTATCTTTTGAAAATTTCTTTAGAAAACGGGTTTGGATATGAGTTTTGAAGAAATATTCAAGTTTTTAACCTCGAATCGAGAAATACATAGTAAATGGATCCAAATGGATACCGGATGGACTGTCTGAGCCTTTCAGAAATTATTTTTTGTATTTTGTAATTTTAATTTAAAAATTGGATATCGAGGCTCAAATTTGGATTTTAACACTGGGTCCTGGATCCAAAATCGATTCAGATATAGAAAATGAATTTGATTCCAGTAAATCCAAGAAATAAAATAGAAATTAGATTGAAACTGGGTCAATTTATTCAAAAAATGGGGGCTAGGGGCAAAATAAGAATATTTACAAAATTTTGAAAAGTTTGGGGTGTTCACATCGACAAACTTTTATTGTGTGTCAATTTTTTTTATTATACTGGTGCAATACATAACACGCCAATATAACTTTCTTTTTCATTGGCTCTAAGTACAATAGCACTAGTGAAAATGTTGTTTTAGCATGCCAGGGGAGATGCGTCAGTAAAAGAGATTTTTCTTGTAGTGAATGTATTGGACATAGTTGCAAGTGGTTCTCAAAATACTCTCTCTCTCTGTCAATTGACAATAGCCAGTTTCAGCTCGCATGTTGATTGTGCGCATGTTGAGCTGCATTACCTTACCCAATTCCCACATTTTGCAACCCCGTCCCCCAATAATTTCTTGGCTTTGAGTTTAAACTTTAAACACATTTTCTCAACATTGAGCATGTTGAGGCATTGAGGGTGAGTGATCTTCGACTCACCCAAGTTTTCTTCGATCAATTTGACCTCATAGATGCATTCTGCATGGTCCATTTACTACTAGGAACCGTACTTTGGATGATCAGGTGGTTTCCATATACAAGCATGATTTTACCAATCAGGAAATTGCATGCATTGTGGATCGTTGAAATTCAAAGCCCTTAAAAATATACTTATATAACAAAAATGGCTGATTTAAAGCTTGTGTTTTATTAAAAAACCCATATAAATCATATCCATAGGGCTTGATCCATAAAAAAACAATGAAAATATGAAGAAACAAGTTGTTTCTACTAGAGGGTATAGTACAACCGAGGGCAGCCTATATAAATATTGTGTGTGTGTGTGTGGTGGGGGGTTGGGGTGGGGGCGGAAGTATTGAATACACTCTACACAAAAATATGCTTTAACTAAAACCCATAGGTACAAGTTTTATTTCATCCATTTGACCTCATAGATGAATTCAATGAATTCAGCATGGTTCATTTACTAATATTTGCACTGTTGACTGAGTAATTTCAATTTAAAAAAGCTTAATTTCCTTTAATTATAAAATTTTTACACATTGAGGACTATTGCATTTTGAAACCTTCAGAAAATATACTTATGCAATGTGATCGGATGATCTAAAACATCTTTTTATAAAAAAAATCAAGAAAATGTGATGCAACATACGTTTCTAATAGAGGTTATGGTACATTTGAGTGTAGTGATAATGCATGAATTGCATTAGATAATTAACATAATATGCATGTCATTATTCATATTTTTAGAGTTAAAACCCATGTTTATGTTGAGTCTAGTCATAGGAAGCTACGTTTCAAATTTTGTCCAATTCGAAGTTAAATTGGTGAAGTTATGAGTTTTCTAGTGTAAGGGTGCGGATTTTGGTGGGATCCAGATCCAGACCCATATTAGAAAAAATGTTTTTGGATCTTGGATCAGGGTTGAATCACATTGAACCAACCCAAGACCCATGTATATTTGCTAAAAGGGGGCGGCCAGCAATTTATAAGAAGATTTTGAGTGTTGCAAAATTACTCTTTCATAAGAGTGTTTTTGAATTTCATAAAATTATCAAACAAATAGGGGACACCCCCCCTCATTTCATTTTTTTTCCAGAGTTCTGAGAAAATCACCATCCCAGCACAACCACCTCCATCTTCTACCTTCCACCTACGTTTCATCACACCATGGAATTTTTTGGGTGTTGCACCGCCGAGGAGATTTTCGGGCGTCACCATCTTCTTCCTCTTCATTTCTTTTTGTAAGTTTTTTTTTCGTGTCAAGTGTGTTCTCAACATCTGGTTTTTGGGTGCAGCAGCAAGGAAACCATTGACGGAGCTTACTCTTCGCACCAAGGTGCTTTTCGGTCGAGGAGCTTTTTGGGCCTTCACGTGAGCCGAGGAATTTTCTGGGCTAGCACTTCGTTTCTGTCTACCATCCTTCGTCACCGCTCCGCCATCGTGCTGCCAGAGGTTGCAGACATCAACAAAGGTTAGATCACACCATGGGAGGCCTCCGAGCTTGGACCGAATGACGATCGTCTGATTAACCAGCATACTGCAGGTCAAAAAGGTGCATTTCTGCTGAGAGTACAAATGCATATGTGGTGAAAAGATGAAAATGTCCTTGCAGACTTGAAGGAGTGCTTGAGCATCGTAGTTTAGATTTTTATAATTTTTTTAGTTAATTCATAGTTAGTGTAGCTTATAATTTATAGTTGTAGACATCTTTCAATATTAATAAGGTGAAATATTTAGATTTAATTAGAATATTATCATGTTCTCTATGGATTCGACCCTTACTCGCCACGAAAGTGGAAAGTCGGTTTTTATATATTTGGTTGTCAATTTTTCAAAGTTTTTATTAAAAAATATGTTTTAAAAACACCATTGCAAAAGATCAACCAAATTTTGGCGCCGTTGCCGGGGATCGACACTTGATATTCCTTTATTTCTAATATTTCAGTTTATTAATATTTAGTTACTTAGTTGTTTTGATTTTATTTTTTTAGTTAGTAGGATTAGTAAGTGAATATAGGTTTTCACTTAGTTAGTATATATAGGATTCACTGAATTGCATTCTTAAAGGTGCGAATAAACAAGTGGGTTTTAGAGAACATAGTTCATGTTTTCCTTATTTTGTGCTAATTTTGTGAATTAGAGTAGATTTTGTTATTTAAATTTCGTAGAGTAGTTAAATATTTCTGACATTGCTTAGATTAGTCTTATTGTTATTTACTTCATGTTTTTGTGATTTTATTGTGTGTTAGTATAGTTTAGATAGGGTAGAATAATTAGATTTAGTTGATCCATACACCGGGCTGACTCAGTCTATGTAGGGGCGGAGAACTTAAGGAGCTCCACTTCAACCATTTGACCCAAAACCAGAGTGTATTCTGAAAAGATCTAGAAGTCTGGATCGGATGGCAGAGCAGATGGAGCAGCGAAATGAAACCCATCCTTTGAGGAATTTCTTTATTCCTAATCAGTACACCCAAGTGTCTACCATTAGGAGACTTGAGATAGGAGCGCCTCAATATGAGATCAAGGCCAGCATTATTCAAATGCTACCTTTATTTTATGGCCATGCTCATGATGACCCCTATAGGCATCTTGATTAGTTTATCGAGACATGTTCAACGGTCCAAATCAATAACTTCGGAGACGATGTTTTGAAGCTGACACTCTTTTCGTTCTCTCTGAAGGACAAGGCGAAGCATTGGTTCAAGACCTTGAACCCGGGGCAAATCGAGACATGGATTCAATTGTAGCAGAAATTCCTTAGGAAATATTTTTCCATTGGTCGCACGAACCAATTTAGGTGAGCCATCACCAGCTTTTTGAAGATAGATGGTGAGCAATTTCATGAGACATGGGAACGTATGAAGGACCTGCTTAGGAAATGCCCATATCATCAGGTAGCTAGGTGTCAGATAGTTCAGAGCTTTTATGATGGTCTGTCCAAGAGAAACAAACAAATGATTGATTCGTCCTATGGTGGTACTTTTATGTTGAAAAGTGAAGACAAAGCGTGAGGGTTATTTGAGACATTAGCTGAGAACTCCTTACACCACACAACTTTGTCTTTAACATCTCGTTCGGAGAAGATTACACTGAGTGGACCCAAGAAGGGTAGGATACTAGAGGTAGGACCTACTGATGCGATTCAGAATAAGGTTGATATGCTTGTGCATAAGTTGGCCAACTTTTAGCCGGACCATCCTATCAGCAGACAATGTGTACCGTGTGCTCTAGTCCAGCACATCATGTCACTAAGTGCCCTTCGGCAATTCAGTATCCCGAATTTGTCTAAGAGCAAGTTCAGGCCGCTCAGGGATTCACCAGACCCATATATAATCCATTTTCATCTACATATAATCCGAGGTGGAGAAATCATCCAAATTTTTCATGGAAGAACCCACAGATTTCAGTCTCTCCCACTCAACAGGGGTGAACACCCCAATTTTTTCAAAAATTTTGTAAATATTCCCTTTTTGCACCTGCCCCCCATTTTCTGAGTAATTGAGTCATCTTTGAGCTGAAATTCCAGTTATTTCTCGGATTCACTGTAATCAAAATCCATTTTTTATATATCTAACTCAATTTTGGATCCGAATCCAATGTCAAAATCCGAATTTGAGTCTCGTTATCCAATTTTCAATTCAAAATTACAAAAATACCAAAAATAATTTTTGAATGGCTTAAACAGTGCATTCAGTGTCCATTTGGATCCACTGCTCCATATTTCTCGATTCGAGGTCCAAAACTTAAATATTCTCTTAAAATTGTGGATCTGAACCCATTTTAAAAAAAAAATTAGGGATATTTTGGGTCAGTGATAGTTTGATTTCTTGCATTTTAGGGATCTGAACCTATTTCTCTCAAAAAAAATTCAAAAGATTAACCCTACGAAAGTGAGTTAGTGATAGTTTGATTTCTTGCATTTTTCTAGTTTGCTCGAGAACTAGCAAAACATAAGCATGGGGGTATTTGATCATGCATATATTTTAGGGATATTTCATATAAAAATATGCATGATTTCATGAGAAAATGATTTTAAAACCCTATTTTATGCTAGTTTTGAGTAAATGAGCTAAAATGATTTAAAAATAGAAAATGCATGAAAAATAGCTTTATTTTACATTTTAATGCATATTTTAATTTTTGACATAATTGTAGTAGTTTAGTTTTTAAAAATAACAAAAAAATTAGAGTAAAATAGAGTTAGTTAGATATATTTTTCAAAACATAGTTAAAAGGAGGCGTTTTGTAAATATTCTTTTAGAAAAGCTCTTTAATGAAATATCAATAAATTTTGGAATCTTTGGAAAAAAATTGGTAACCACTTACCGAATTGGTTTTAAATTCACGGAAGGGGGAAAATTTCTCCCGTCTCCCCTTTGTACGCCAAAACTATTTTCTTTCCCTGTCTTCCCTCTCTTTCCCCCCTTCTCCACCATCGGATCCCTCTTTCCTCCTTCTTCCCTCTCTTTCCCCTATCTTCTCCTCTTCCTCTTTCCCTTTCTTTCTCTCCGGCGGAGGCTTCTCTTCAGTCCGGCGATGGCGTACAGGAGGAGGCCGCTCTCCTCTAATCCCTCCGGTTCACGGTAAGTTCTTCAGCTTCTTCTTCTTCTTCTTCTTCTCTTCTTCTTAAATCTTTTCTCTGGTTTTCTGAGTTAGCATATAATCTTTTGATTTCTGTAACAGCCTCATCGTCATTTGTTTTCACGGTTTCATTAACTTCAACTCTGTTTTTGTAGCAACATTCACATCTAATTCCTTTAATCTGCATATAGAATGTCTGATTTCCATGGCGAATATCTGCATTTTGAAGTCATTGCATGTTAGTATCAACATTATCAAAACAAATTGTGAAATTCGATAGATTGGTCGATCACACGCAAGCTATAAAAAAAGAATGAATGCGCAAAAAGAAAAAATGTGAAAAAAAGAAAAGAAAAAGAAAAGAGCTTAAAAAGAAAAAGTTTAGTGCTCAGAAGTGTTATTGAGAAAATCTGTGCAGAAAACATAGGAGTGAGGATAAGTAAATAGTAACTTGTTTCTATTGGATTTTTCAAGAATAAAATATAAATAATTGTGATATTTAGAAAAGTGAAAGAAATTCTTTTTCGGTGGTGGTATATAAAAGACTAATTATGTTTTGATTTTGAAATAACAAGAAATATTTGTGAAAATGAAGTCTTTAATTACCTACTACTTGTGAAGATGTGTAATATTATGTATACATGACAGAGATGTTTGTGGGTAGCATCACTGCAAACCCTCACGAGACCTTACTCATCCATTGGGGTAACCCAGGGGTTGAAAGGGCTTGTTGCATGTGCTAAATGCAACCGTGATTCCTACGAAAGCGAGCTAGTGATAGTTTGATTTCTTGCATTTTTCTAGTTTGCTTGAGGACTAGCAAAACATAAGCATGGGGGTATTTGATCATTCATATATTTTAGGGATATTTCATATAAAAATATGCATGATTTCATGAGAAAATGATTTAAAAACTCTATTTTATGCTAGTTTTGAGTAAATGAGCTAAAATGATTTAAAAATAGAAAATGCATGAAAAATAGCTTTATTTTATATTTTAATGCATATTTTAATTTTTGACATAATTGTAGTAATTTAGTTTTTAAAAATAACAAAAAAAATTAGAGTAAAATAGAGTTAGTTAGATATATTTTTCAAAACATAGTTAAAAGGAGGCGTTTTGTAAATATTCTTTTAGAAAAGCTCTTTAATGAAATATCAATAAATTTTGGAATCTTTGGAAAAAAAATCGGTAACCACTTACTGAATTGGTTTTAAATTCACGGAAGGGGGAAAATTTCTCCCGTCTCCCCTTTCTACGCCAAAACTATTTTCTTTCCCTGTCTTCCCTCTCTTTCCCCCCTTCTCCACCATCGGATCCCTCTTTCCTCCTTCTTCCCTCTCTTTCCCCTATCTTCTCCTCTTCCTCTTTCCCTTTCTTTCTCTCCGGCGGAGGCTTCTCTTCAGTCCGGCGATGGCGTACAGGAGGAGGCCGCTCTCCTCTAATCCCTCCGGTTCACGGTAAGTTCTTCAGCTTCTTCTTCTTCTTCTTCTTCTCTTCTTCTTAAATCTTTTCTCTGGTTTTCTGAGTTAGCATATAATCTTTTGATTTCTGTAACAGCCTCATCGTCATTTGTTTTCACGGTTTCATTAACTTCAACTCTGTTTTTGTAGCAACATTCACATCTAATTCCTTTAATCTGCATATAGAATGTCTGATTTCCATGGCGAATATCTGCATTTTGAAGTCATTGCATGTTAGTATCAACATTATCAAAACAAATTGTGAAATCCGATAGATTGGTCGATCACACGCAAGCTATAAAAAAAGAATGAATGCGCAAAAAGAAAAAATGTGAAAAAAAGAAAAGAAAAAGAAAAGAGCTTAAAAAGAAAAAGTTTAGTGCTCAGAAGTGTTATTGAGAAAATCTGTGCAGAAAACATAGGAGTGAGGATAAGTAAATAGTAACTTGTTTCTATTGGATTTTTCAAGAATAAAATATAAATAATTGTGATATTTAGAAAAGTGAAAGAAATTCTTTTTCGGTGGTGGTATATAAAAGACTAATTATGTTTTGATTTTGAAATAACAAGAAATATTTGTGAAAATGAAGTCTTTAATTACCTACTACTTGTGAAGATGTGTAATATTATGTATACATGACAGAGATGTTTGTGGGTAGCATCACTGCAAACCCTCACGAGACCTTACTCATCCATTGGGGTAACCCAGGGGTTGAAAGGGCTTGTTGCATGTGCTAAATGCAACCGTGATTCCTACGAAAGCGAGCTAGTGATAGTTTGATTTCTTGCATTTTTCTAGTTTGCTTGAGGACTAGCAAAACATAAGCATGGGGGTATTTGATCATTCATATATTTTAGGGATATTTCATATAAAAATATGCATGATTTCATGAGAAAATGATTTAAAAACTCTATTTTATGCTAGTTTTGAGTAAATGAGCTAAAATGATTTAAAAATAGAAAATGCATGAAAAATAGCTTTATTTTATATTTTAATGCATATTTTAATTTTTGACATAATTGTAGTAATTTAGTTTTTAAAAATAACAAAAAAAATTAGAGTAAAATAGAGTTAGTTAGATATATTTTTCAAAACATAGTTAAAAGGAGGCGTTTTGTAAATATTCTTTTAGAAAAGCTCTTTAATGAAATATCAATAAATTTTGGAATCTTTGGAAAAAAAATCGGTAACCACTTACTGAATTGGTTTTAAATTCACGGAAGGGGGAAAATTTCTCCCGTCTCCCCTTTGTACGCCAAAACTATTTTCTTTCCCTGTCTTCCCTCTCTTTCCCCCCTTCTCTACCATCGGATCCCTCTTTCCTCCTTCTTCCCTCTCTTTCCCCTATCTTCTCCTCTTCCTCTTTCCCTTTCTTTCTCTTCGGTGGAGGCTTCTCTTCAGTCCGGCGATGGCGTACAGGAGGAGGCCGCTCTCCTCTAATCCCTCCGGTTCACGGTAAGTTCTTCAGCTTCTTCTTCTTCTTTTTCTTCTTCTTCTTCTTAAATCTTTCCTCTGGTTTTCTGAGTTAGCATATAATCTTTTGATTTCTGTAACAGCCTCATCATCATTTGTTTTCACGGTTCCATTAACTTCAACTCTGTTTTTGTAGCAACATTCACATCTAATTCCTTTAATCTGCATATAGAATGTCTGATTTCCATGGCGAATATCTGCATTTTGAAGTCATTGCATGTTAGTATCAACATTATCAAAATAAATTGTGAAATCCGATAGATTGGTCGATCACACGCAAGCTATAAAAAAAGAATGAATGCGCAAAAAGAAAAAATGTGAAAAAAAAAGAAAAAGAAAAGAGCTTTAAAAGAAAAAGTTTAGTGCTCAGAAGTGTTATTGAGAAAATCTGTGTAGAAACATAGGAGTGAGAATAAGTAAATAGTAACTTGTTTCTATTGGATTTTCCAAGAATAAAACATAAATAATTGCGATATTTAGAAAAGTGAAAGAGATTCTTTTTCGGTGGTGGTATATAAAAGACTAATTATGTTTTGATTTTGAAATAACAAGAAATATTTGTGAAAATGAAGTCTTTAATTACCTACTACTTGTGAAGATGTGTAATATTATGTATACATGACAGAGATGTTTGTGGGTAGCATCACTGCAAACCCTCACGAGACCTTACTCATCCACTGGGGTAACCCAGGGGTTGAAAGGGCTTGTTGCATGTGCTAAATGCAACCGTGATTCCTACGAAAGTGAGCTAGTGATAGTTTGATTTCTTGCATTTTTCTAGTTTGCTTGAGGACTAGCAAAACATAAGCATGGGGGTATTTGATCATTCATATATTTTAGAGATATTTCATATAAAAATATGCATGATTTCATGAGAAAATGATTTAAAAACTCTATTTTATGCTAGTTTTGAGTAAATGAGCTAAAATGATTTAAAAATAGAAAATGCATGAAAAATAGCTTTATTTTACATTTTAATGTATATTTTAATTTTTGACATAATTGTAGTAGTTTAGTTTTTAAAAATAACAAAAAAAAAATAGAGTAAAATAGAGTTAGTTAGATATATTTTTCAAAACATAGTTAAAATGAGGTGTTTTGTAAATATTCTTTTAGAAAGCTCTTTAATGAAATATCAATAAATTTTGGAATCTTTGGAAAAAAAATTGGTAAACGTTTACCGAATTGGTTTTAAATTCACGGAAGGGGGAAAAATTCCCCCGTCTCCCCTTTGTGCGCCAAAACCGTTTCCTTTCCCTGTCTTCCCTCTCTTTCCCCCCTTCTCCACCATCGGATCCCTCTTTGCTCCTTCTTCCCTCTCTTTCCCTTATCTTCTCCTCTTCCTCTTTCCCTTTCTTTCTCTCCGGTGGAGGCTTCTCTTCAGTCCGGCAATGGCGTATGGGAGGAGGCCGCTCTCCTCTAATCCCTATGGTTCATGGTAAGTTCTTCAGCTTCTTCTTCTTCTTCTTCTGTAAGTTCTTCAGCTTCTTCTCTTCTTAAATCTTTTCTCTGATTTTCTGAGTTAGCATATAAATTTTTTATTTCTGTAACAACATCATCGTCATTTGCTTTCACGATTTCATTAACTTCAACTCTCTTTTTGTTGCAACATTCGCATCTAATTCCTTTAATCTCCATATAGAATGTCTGATTTCCATGGCGAATATCTGCATTTTAAAGTCATTGCATGTTAGTATCAACATTATCAGAATAAATTGTGAAATCCGATCGATTGGTCGAATTGTGATTTACTAAATATATTTTATTTGGCAATCGATAGCGATCTGCGTGAAGGTTCCGACGATGATCTGGAGCATTTAAACTGAATAATGTGTTAATCTGATCATTAGATTAATGTTGATTTGTGAGAAAAATCATTGTGATCACCTGATTCACTGAGTTTGAGCATTGATCGAAATCTATATTGATTTTAGACTATCAGATTTTTTAGCATAATCTGACTTCTGATAATTAGATGCTATCTTCTGAGTTTTTCAGATAGCTGTTAGTTAAATATGTTTTCTGTTTTACAGATGTTATAGTTCTTGTTTTTTTTTCATTCATATTACATTAAGTAAGTTCCCTGATTTTTTGTTTTTGTTTATTGAAATTCCTGCATATTTCCTGTTTCGATTTTTTGTGTAGATCTACTGATGTTTCTTTTAGTATAGTCTGTATTAACATTGTTAATTAGTTTGTTAATTAGTAATTAGTTAGTTAGATTTATAGTTATTCAGATTTAATTAGAATTCATTTTCAATTGTAATTAGTCATTTAGATTTCTTCCATAATTTCCTTCATATTTTAGCATTTAGATAGTTTAGTATAATTTCTATTTCTATCTCTTGTACGACTTATGTTCTTTTGATTTGTGCAGAATCGCACAGGAGTGGCAGGATCGCACAAGAGTGGAGCGAAAGTAATCAAGTGTCACAAAAGCACAAGAATAGAAGATTTTTGCTTTTATTTTAGAATTTAGGAATTTAATCCTGGGTTTGTAAATAATGTCTTTTACGTCCTCTGCGTAGGGTATTCATTTGTTGTAATAAGTAGTTAATTAGATTTTTTTCCTTTGCATACTATTTTCTCATTTCGGCAATAAAGAATAGTTTAATTATTTGTTTGAATACAAAGTATTCTCGTTCCCCGAGTTCGACCCGGTCTCTACCACAAGTGAGAACCGGTTTTTATTATTTGATGTATGATTTTCACATGTTCTTCATTTAAAAATCTTTTCAAAACTACAACAGATTCCAAAAAGACATCAACCACATATACTACACTTGTATGGCACAACATTTATGTGTTATTTTCTTCGTCTCTTCACCTTAAGTTGTCCTGATTTACAAATTACTTTTGGTGGATAAATAGAAATAAGAGTCGATGGAGCGATGTGTGGGACATTATCCGCCATCGAAATGAATGGATATGCATTATATGCAACTCAATACAATTCAACTGCGAAGAACATGTCGCAGTAATCCTCTTATAGCTTGCCCTTATACCAAATGCATGTGATCGCATGTTCGCTAGGAATCTTGTTAACTTTCTACTCTTCATAAGAGCATAATTGTTTTTCATGTTCAACACTGCAACTGTGAGATTTGTCATAGACATTATACCGATGTAAGTGGTAATGCACTGCCTGCACATGCATATGTTATGCCTTTCTCTTAAGTGCCTCTACCTTTTCTTTGACCCCAGGCACCACAACACTTGATATTTTATGCTTATGTTCTTTCTTTTCTCAAAAAGTTTCATAAGCACAAGACAAAACCTTTCAATAAGAGGAATTAATGTCTTTGTCACGTGTGGCAAGAATTCACAAATTGAAGCTCTCTGCTATATTAGATATTAAGCACCCATGTCTTCTTGTTGGAAAGCGATTGTCAACCCAATGTTTTAAATCTATGTTGGTAGCAATATAATTGTATGTGGCTTTATCTTACACTTGAAATTTTTCAAGAAAATAATTGCATTGTCGTTTTATAGCTACTCAAGTTGCGCTTCACCAAAGTGCACTCAGTGGTAAACCAAATTTCTTAGAAACGTTCTTTGTCAAGTGCTTTATGCAATATTCATCATGACATGTAGGCTATGTGTGAAGGACAACATACTTAAACCTTCATGCCTATTTGAGATAAATATTCATCGAAAATAGTGAACTCTTTCTTCACATGCTCTAAAAACCACGCTAATGAATCCTTCAACTCCTTATCCATAACTGCAATGCTACCAAAAATATCTCACCATGAAGATCAATATTATGGGCCAACAATATAATCATGTATCTTTCTTTTAGAAAAATACCATCTACCATAAGAATTGGAGGGCATCATTTCAAAAACCCATTGATATATATACAAAAGGATAAGAACATGTACTTAAATCGATCTTTTTTATCACTCTAAATGTATCCTAGCAAACCTTGAGAAGCCTTCATCAAATGATCCAAATAGGCGAGAAGCATCCTATAAGACTTTTCAAATAAAGCATATAGTGCCTTACTCGTCTGTTACCATCCACAACACGATTATTTGTAAGCAACCACCACACCTTTCTCGTGATTTATGTCATTCATTGTAACGGTCCAAGATCCAGGGAGGATATTAAATCCATTGCTCTAGGATTTAGTTGCCACCTTATCAAGTCAAGGGGCTTCACAAGTCAAATTGGGGCCCAATGAGGTGATATGGCTATTAATGCAGCTTCTTCTCAAGATTAAAAGTCAATGGGCACATGTACACATCAAAGTGAATGAGAAGGTAAGAATGTGGTCCCATAGGGGACCAACTTGAAAAAACATAAAGAAAGAAAAGTGAGGGCATCCCTTACTTTCAAAAAAAGATGCCTCATTCTTTCCAGAAGTGGGGAATATGGAAAGGGGTCCAACTAAGGCATTGTTTTCTTTTCATAATTTATTTATTTGGTAATAAAGTCAAGGTAATTAGGATCTAGTTAGAGAGAGACTCTAGTCAATTCAACTGACTCCCTTCCTAGTCTAGTTATTACTATCAATTAGGACCTCATTTTTTGTTTAAATGGGTTTGATTTACTTTTTATATTGAAGTTGGACCCAAACCCATGCCAAACACTATAAATAAAGGCTTGGGGTCCTCTTTTGAGATTTATGCAATTTGATTATTTAGAACCCTCAGGCTGGTCGGTCACCCCTTTTCGAAGAGCACAGGATCTTTTGGTGCCCCAGACCATGCAATCTTGGATTTTCTGGCACACTAGCTGGTGTTGTTGCATTGCGGATCAAGCGTCAGCACTCTAGAACATGGAAGGCTTCTCCCCTAACCTACTACAAACTTGTAAGTGTTCCCTAGACTCATACACCAGCCTTAGCCTAGCCTTTACATAATTATCCAGACCAAAAACCTGAAAATGCATCCCATCGTCAGACCAACCTACTCAATTAAATTGTTCAGGTAACCTTGGATTGTGAGCAACCTTTCCCACATTCCAACACCTATCTTATACCTCTTCACATGTTTCAAGACCTTTCTAGACCCCCTAGACCATGTCCTACAAGTTTTGTACCTAGAACCTTACTCGAACAACTCACCAAGCCCAAACTGCACCAACCTAGCTAGTTGTTTTACCTAGTCTATTTGTTCTCTATCGTTCACAACCATGAAGAACCTCCGACCACTTAGCCACCATGTCAGCAAGGGTTCTGACCCTAGAACATGTAACCCATAGGCCCCAAGGCCTAAGTCTAGCAAGTTTGACCCGCTTGAGTATGCCATAGTCTGTTTGACATACTCATTTCTCACAAGTCTAGATCTTCCAACCGGGCCCTCTTTTGGTTCTAACTCCAATTTGACCAACACGAACCCCAAAAATCTAGAGTATACAACAGTTTGGTATCATAGTGATGGAGGGATCTTAGCCCTCACATATTGACAAGAACTAAGAAGTTCATCGACATGTTGAACAAACTCAATCGATCGCAAACCCAAGACAATATTTTTCGGCAACGGTAAGAGAGTGTGGAACAAAACAGTGACCTAGAGCACATTGATAGGACTCTAAAAGCCTTGGTTGATTGCATGGAGGCTCTCAACATTGATAGGACTCGAGAAGCCTTTGGAGATTCTTGGGGCTAATTGGGTGTTACTGAAGATTTGTGAGAGACTGCGGTCACATTTTCCAATCCCTTAACTTCTTCTTGAAGAAGGATAGCTTTGTGCGGACTGACAAGGCCACTAATGTATACGAGAGGTTGAAGAAAGTTATATGTCAAACTCTCATTCTTGCTTTGCTAGATTATCAAGTTCTTCATGGTGGAGATGAATGTGTGTGACAATGGAGTAGGTGTTGTCCTCTTCCAAGAGAAACACCCCATTGTGTTCATGAGCAAAGTCTTAACCAACTGGAGTCATGCCTTATCTACCTATAACAAGGAAATGCTTGCAACGGTTCTTGTGGTGAAGAAGTGGTGCCCTAACCTCCTCTGGTGAAAGTTTATCATGAAGGCAGATCATCAAAACCTCAAATACCTTTTGAGACAACATATTACTACCATAAACCAGTAGAGGTGAGTTGTGAAGCTCATGGGATATGACTTCGAGATACAATACAAGAACGACATGAAGAACAAAGTTGTTGATGCACTATCCCAATAATTTGAAGATGCACCGAATTTGTATGCACTTACCACGATTAAATGTAATGTTTGGACTAAGGCATGTAATGCTCATACAAGACATAGTAAAATCCAAAATGTGGTGTGTGAGTTGGAAAAGAACTCAGAAAGTCACCCCATCAACACAGTTAGAGGTGGGATCCTATTCTATAAAGGATGAATATACTTGTCATTAGAGAGCGATGTAATACAAGATCTTTTGCATGAGGTGCATAACACACCTAACATATTTTCTAGCACCCTAAATTGTGTTGTTGTATTGTGGATCAAGCGTTAGCACTCCAAATCATGGGAGGCTCCTCCCCCAATCTAGTATAAACCCGTAAGTGTTCTCTATAATAATATCCCAGCCTTAGCCTATCAATCACCTAAATCTCCAAACTAAAAACCAAAAACTACATTCCACTACTAGACCGACCCACCCGATTAAACCATTTTAATAACCTCAGAATGGCAACAACCTTTTTCACAATTCAACACCTATCCCATAACTTTTCACATGTTTCAAGACCTTCCTAGACCCCCTAGACTAGGTCGTACAAGTTATGGGCCTAGACCCTTGCATGAACAACTCACTGAGGACAAACCACACCACCCCGGATAGCCATTTTATCCAGTCCCTTCGTTCCTCGATGTTCACAACCACAAGGAACCTCTGACTACTAGCCCATCATGTCAATAAAGGTTTTGACACCAGCACACGTAACCCACAGAGCTCAAGGCCTAAGTCTAGCAGGTTTGACCCACTTGAGCCTACCGAACTTCATTTATCGCAAGTCATGATCTTCCAACCAATCCCTCTTTCAGTTCCAACTTTAATTCGACTGATGCATACCCAATTATGGAGGAACCGAACCCACATCTGCTGTTCCAAGATCTTAAAATGGATCCATGTGTTGCTAGAACAAGTCCAAGTCCATTGCATCAATTATCCAATCTCCAAGCACCATCCAGTTGCGGGACCTTTCATTAGGATACCACATCATCTTAAGTGCCAAGTTGGACCAGCAAGACCCACTCTAAGGGTGCCACCTCATTGTAGTATTGAAAGGACAAATCTCAACTCTGATCCAATGATGCAAACAAATCAAAACCCGAATCTACTAAAGAGTAGGTGGCCCTTACGGGGGCCCACCTAGGGAGGTTGACCTCTCCACTTTAAAGACCTGGATGGATGTGTAGGGGTGTTTATGAGGGTGATTAGGTGTCATCTAGGCTCAAATAGATGTTACCTCTTAATAGAGTAAGAAATCCAAGGGATCACCTAGGTTTATCTTGTTTTAGCCTCTCACTTATTTAAATCTTGTAAGTTATGTAGAGGAGTTAATAGCCTCCCTTATGCCTATTTAAAGGCTTGTAAAATCTCATTGGAAGTATGATAAAACTAGATTTGAAGCCCCTCGCACTCTCTCTTTCTCTCAAAGTCATCTCTCTCTAAAGGTGTCTCACTATATTCCATTCTCTCTATATTAACCTATAGACCTTCTCTCACATCTCTCTGCTCTTATTCTTCGATACTAGAGAATGAGACCTTCACTAGGTCGTAGAACTCAAAAACTAGGTTGCTACCCAAGTCCAAGTATCAACATGTGGTTTGGTGTGAACGATGGCTAAGCTAACTCACTCATCCTAGAGAATTTGATGCCCTGTAGACCCTTAGCACGTGCTCAAACCATGAACCTAGCCTACCTGCACCATAGTAAGTTGAACCAACCCTTGCCTTAAGCCCGAACCATTCTTGAACTCACCCAAGCCTAGTAAACCAAGTTGAAATCGTGTTTTCTATTATTGTGAACTATAAAAACTAGTCTGACTTGCAAACATCATATCCCCTTAATCAGAACGAGTTGAGGTCTGACATTTGAACCATATCTTTCCCAATGTGTCCCTACCCTACCCTTCAAAAACTAGAATTTATCTCCATTCCATTTATGATCTAATTTTTTAGTGCAACTTATCAAACCCAAATCACAACCTAGACTCAGTCCAAACCCTAACTTGGTTCCATGTTTTTTACTTCATAATTCCTTAGCCCCATTAATTCTGGCCCTAATTTTTTGTCAGGACCTTTCTCTACTTGTCTTAAACCTAGTGTCGAATTTTTAGATTTTTTTGTGCAGTCATTTAAGAGAAATAATTTTTCTCCTAAACTTTGTCAGAATAGTATGAAAATAGAACTTGTTTCCTACCCAACTAGACTCACCTAACCAAGGCTTGTCCTAAGAGCAATCCCATGGGCCCAAAAACACATCGCCCAATATGAACTCAAAAAATTTGGATGATATAACATTCATGATTTCTCTTGGAGTCATCTTCGGGTTATCATACATGTGTTTATATCATAGTCAATATTTTTAAAAAAACTCTTAATTATAGGATTCAGAATCCAACGCCCACAAAGGGGCTATGACATGACAAAGTAGGTCCAAAGGAGCAAATGTAGAGGTTGAGGTGACATGTGAATGTTAAAAGAGTCAAAAGACACTTGTCCTCTCCTAATTCAAGCTAAGGAAGATGAAAGAGGTCTGACAAGGAGGACACATGGTAAGCATTAGGAGATCCCTACAAAAGGAGATACTTTACAAATTTGAGAAGACGTGCCATGAGGGAGAGAAAGAAGAGAAGCAAAGAAAGGTGGATTCACCAAGTCAACCTAATGGGGGCCACATGAGGGCTCTTTAAATAAGAATAAAGACAATAAGAAGAAAGGAAAGGGTGGGACACCCCCCACTTTCGTAATAGGTGGGGCAAGGTCCCTTCCTCTACTTTCCAAATCTCTTGTGGATTGATTATTTTTATTTTGTGATTTTTGGTCTAGCATGATTTATTTATTCTTATTTAATTATGGTTTTAGCAACTTAGTAGGCTAACTAAGATTAGCTTTGTAGGGTCTCCAATTTGGCTAACCACCCCTCTCTTTAGTTTAGTTTCGACTGTAGTTTATGATTCGATTTTAGCAGTTAGAGGGTGTATGAGAGATATGAATTAGATTTTTTATTTTGGATTAGATCTAGACCCAACATAAGCTCACCCAGTATATAGTTTAAACTAATTTCACATTAAAACATGAAACCACACCATTACTTCATTAGCCGATTAGCCACTTTAACCGATTCCCTTGTCAAACCTTAAGCAGTGAAAACAGGGAACCTAAAGCCTCTACCACACCGTATCTAGTGAGGTATAGGTCCTAGGAACCCTCACCCATAGGTCCTAGGCCCTTCATCCAATAGGTTTGCACAATTTAAATTCGCAAGTATCCATTTAGAGTACCCATCCATTGCTCAGCCGGATATCCCGATCGGTCCATCTTTCTAGGCGAATCTGATTCCAACTACCTTGAGTGGTGAAAATTTTGAGAACACCACAATTTATAAATAACACCAAAAAATTTACTTGAAAGATACTTTTCCTACTATAAGGTTACACAATGATCCACCACATGTATGCACACTTTCACACTTCTTCATTTGAAAGAATGGTACCCGCGCACCTTTGTACAATAGATTTTCTTGGTGCAATCAACCATATTATAGAGGTTCTTTCTCGTGCATACTACAATGACTCTGTTATTATAGCTTTTCAGAAATTTTGTTTTATAGTTATTTATAATCACATGATCTTTAAAAACTCACGACAATGCTGAAAATCATTAAATCTTTTGCCAAAAAATAATTTCTGGATTGTTTGAGCCTGTTGCTAACTATTAAAATTGTTCACAATTATTAAGTTTTTTGTTACACAATTCGTCATACAACTGAGATGCCTTTACTTCTATAATTTTCAATTATTCTTCGTTGTATTAGAATCCGTTCAACAAAAACCTGTTCTACCATGTCTCATTAGTTTAAAAATATAAAATATTTCTCTTGCTCCCACAAATGCCTATATAACTTATATAAGGGTTCAACTTCTTAATTGCCATTGCTCATTATTTTTAACTGTCATTATTTATCTAATGTCATCACTTTCATTTTTTATAGTGTCTTTATAAAATAAAATTATTGTTTTTATTAAAAAATACTAATAAAAATGAACTTAATATTAATTTATAATATAATAAAAAAGTGTTTCTCTGTGAGATATGGCTTCAGAGACGAACTTCATACCGGTATCTTGTACTGCCACGCTGGATACGCACGCTAAGGTGCATCGAGTACCAATGAAACTATGATTTTACTTCATCATCGATATCAAAAATGGTAAATTACTTGAAAAGTTTTGCTCTTTATTTTGTTTGCCGGACCAAAGCGCACCGACCCCACATCAGGCCTTACAAACCGAGCAAGAAAATCTGACAGTCCGTTTCCCCTCCAACCCTCTCCCATCGAGCCAGGATCAGGTGTCATCACATGCCACACTTTGGGTGTGCCTCTGCACCAAACTGTGCCATGTGATGGCACCTGATCTGGCTCTCTCCGATCCCGTCCCACTATATCAGACCGACCCGTCCCAGACCGTATGCCAACTGACTTTATACTCTTTACATCGTATACAATACGGACCGTACAATTTAATATCGCGATTCGTCCCTTTTGGAAGGTTTTGGGGGGTTTCGATGCCCTAGTGCCGCGATCGTACGTCCCAGATCCCTCTGATCTGTCGGGCTCCCGTGGATCGGACGTCGCCGGATCTCCCCTCCATGGGCCGATCGCGAGGGGTCCCCAACTCCACCGACGACGATCCGCACCAGAGGTGAGTCCCCCCCCGTCGTTCCCCGATCGATCGCTCTAGGGTTTTCGGATTCCGGCAGCTGGGAATCGCCTCCGCGAACTTTTGCTGCAGGATATTTCTCCGATACCGTAGCGATCGATCTGGTTTCTTACCCACTATTCTTTTTTTTTTTTCGATTTTTCTTTTTTTGCGGTAGATCGAGTGGAATTTCACCTCCTCCTTTTTGGATGATTCTTCGATATTCATTACCGAAAATGCCTAGCGCAAAAACCTGGCTGCTCGCTGAAGCCATTTTAACAGGGGAATAACGAGTTTTTAACGTGATATTAGAAACAGACTAGGCCTTTGGTTTGAGAATAGTCCCCCCACTCTCCAGCGCCGAATACAAATAAATAACGTTTAAAATAATACGTTTTTTTGTTTAAATGTGGCCACAAAGAATGCTATCTTAAAAAAAAATCCCTCATTCGCGTATTGAGGAGGGTATTTTTGTAAATTTAAGAATTGAAGAGCTTTAAGAAATCCATCCGAGGAACTGGATTGTTCTTTCCGAGACGAATCGGAACCGGGGAGACATGTATGGAGTCGGTCAACAGTGGGCAAATTGCTCGTTGCCGTGGAAACCTGGCCTAGTTGCTGCTGAGCACACTTGAGACACGGTTGAGTACGACCCGGTCGAGTCTTCCTTATGAATCGGCCGTCTCTTAGCCATTATTCCGATCCTAAAACCGATACGAAACGGAGCGGGCAAAATCCGGTTGGGGCCCTGAAATTTCGAACTTTGCTATAAAGGCGGGCAATCAATGGAGTTTCAGAAATTTGTAGACGGAGGGAAGAGACCCTCCTTATTCCGGTCGTGTGTGAGAGAGAGAGAGAGACTGCAACCATGGTAGTGTTGAGGTTGCTCCCTCCGGCGACGCTCCGCCGTCGAGATTGATGGGGGCAAGTAGTTGGTCAACTTTCTTGTACGTTTGCGGCACGATGCGCCAACCGTCTGTCAGGTGGATGATGACTCACCTCCGGCTATAATTTGTGCTTCAATCCTCCGTACT
This sequence comes from Nuphar pumila, assembly GCF_984573655.1. Classification (NCBI taxonomy): domain Eukaryota; kingdom Viridiplantae; phylum Streptophyta; class Magnoliopsida; order Nymphaeales; family Nymphaeaceae; genus Nuphar; species Nuphar pumila. The sequence continues at coordinate 82,874,764 of NC_143261.1, read as the reverse complement.
GAGACGTTGGTTCTCTTTTTTCAGTGAAGTATTTTGGCATCATGTGCACCAAATTGTGTTAAAGCATGAAGATTTTGTCCATATTTGGACGACCCATCTGTTTGTTGTCTTTGTTTTCTGTGTATGTCGTTGCTTAGTTGATAGTGGTACGTGGAGAGAGGTAAATGCTTAAATGGGATGCTATTTTTTTCGGTAATGAAGGGTTGGGCGGAGGAGTATTCTGTCCATTACCGACGGTGCTGCAAATTGGCCCATCTATGAGGAAGATGGCTGTGGGGCAACATTTTCATGATTGAATACTTTGTCAGAATCTTGATTTGTTTTTATGGACTTACGGAGAATGATGTAGACACCAAATTAGTCTTTGGATACTTGGGAATTTTGGATTACTCACCCACTAGTCTGTGCATGCTGCATGCGTAAGCATGGAGAAGATGATACGTTTGTATGTGCTTTTATATTTGGGAGCTAGTAGAAGCTCAAACAGGAAATCAAAGGGAACTCCTGCTGTTAACTTCTGGAGTTGAGATCATGAGCACGAGCATAAAAAGTGTTCAGCTCATACTTTTATCTCCTCCTTTGGTCTTGTCATCCATGGTTAATGAACATATGGATGGTCATGTATGTTTATAAGTATGGTTTTTCTTTCCTTCTGCTTGTTCACTCATTCATGGAACATTATTTTTCAAAAAGTTATTCATAGTTGCCTGATAATAGACCCACCTCAGACTGGAAAACATCCTGGCTTTAACACATGAGTATGGTGATGAGTACATATTTGTTGCATGGATTTGAAGTGAACAACATAGAATTTATAGTACTGAAACTACCTGGAGTTGTGGCTATAATTAACCATGCTTTAGTTATCATGTGAAACTAGTGGCTGGACATTATCAGAGCTTTAAAAAGGAAATAAGATGTGATAATGGTTTCCTGTGTGAAAGATTTCCCAGAAAACATTTTATGTGACTGTCAACATGCTGATGTGACACATTATTTTAAGAGAGAAGAAAAGAGAGAGCATATGAAGACATTTATGGAAGAGATGATTGAACAAGAGGAACAGTTGATGACTTTCACTGTATGAGCAAGTGTTTGGCTTATGATCCATCTAGGAATTTGTTGACTGTTTCATGGATTTCATCTTCATGATGCCTTCCAAAATAATTTTTTGGAGAGGTCCTTTCTTTGCAAAAGTTTTGATGAAAATGCTCAGATAACTAGAAGTCACAGTTATGACACGAGAAATTATTAAAATAAAAGGGCAAATTCATGTGTTTCACAAGGTATCATGACACAAAAAATTATCTTTTCAATCTTTCCTTATTTTCCCCCTCTCTTTGGCTTCTTATAGTCAAAGTGGGGGATAAGCTTTAGTGATATTCTAGGATCCGGACTTCATATCCCAGAGATAAGATAGTCAACTCTATCTAGTGCAACTATCTTATTCAACCCTGTCCTTTATTGTTTGTTAGCTTTTTAGATAAGCAAATAGATGATTTCTGTTGTTTGTTCTTGTTTATAGTCAGCATCAAGCGCTAGTCAATATATTGACTTGGATAATTTCTTTTTGAAAAGATTTTCTGACTTGCTTCAAATTTTTTATCCTCTATGGTTTGCAGATCAAAACGAAGGAGGATCACCTCCAATGGAGAGAATTTAGAGAATAACAACACAGGTTTGGTGCCAAAATTACATATATCATCTTCATCTAGTTTTCTCTTTTTCCTGTTTCTTTTTTATTAATTCATTTTTTCTGACTGTAACAGCATTAATTATATGCACCCTATAGAAATCATAAATGATTTGATCAAACCACTTCATGCCGATATATTAAAAATCGACAAATCTAGGCATGAAGCATGCAGCCCAACATGAGGCTCACCCTCAATGCCTTGAGGAGTGAGTGTGAGGCAGTGACATCTTTGAGGTATTTGCCTAATTTTTACATGGCCACCAGTGGCCCTATAGAAATCATAAATGATGTGATCAAACCACTTCATGCCGATATATTAAAAATCGACAAATCTAGGCATGAAGCATGCAGCCCAACATGAGGCTCACCCTCAATGCCTTGAGGAGTGAGTGTGAGGCAGTGACATCTTTGAGGTATTTGCCTAATTTTTACATGGCCACCAGTGGCCCTATTTGGTTTTGCCTAAATCTTAACATGACCCCAAATTAACTCAAAACTGGAGTTAATTAAGATAAAAGTGACTGGTAGACAGGACACCATCTAGGATGACACTTGAGTAAAAGAAAGAGTTTCTATCTTTATCCTAGTTGCAGGAGTCTTGAGCAAATGGTAACAGAAACAAATAATGATTAGATGGACTTGGTCTCAATTGAAATGTGAGGGTTCTTGCTGCTAATAACATTAAAGATCTCTTTGTCTCAAATGTTCTTTGACTCACGGTTTGAAAACCTAGTGACTTGGTACTCTACTCATCTAAGCTTGACTCGGGAACTCCGGTGGGTCAACTTCGTGACTTGGTCTCAATTGAAATGTGTGTGTGTTGCGATAGCGTTTAATGATATGATGATGACTTTTCAAGATTTTACACTTGTGTATTGTGGTGATATTCATGTTTTACTGCTTTAGGTTAAGAATTATGTGGATCTGTGCATGCGTGTCTTAAATTTAATTGTCGTGTTGTACCTTGCATATCCACAGCATGCATGTTTCTTGTTCTCACATCTGTATCCATGTGACAAATGTTAAAATGTAATCTGTAATATATATATATATATTATTTAATATTATTATATTTTCTTTTATTATTTTCTTTTATTATTTTTCTTTATTTTCTTTTTTAACATCTAGTTCAATAGAAACTAGATATTTGATCCAGTCAAGTTCCTGTTGGACTGTAGTCCAACAGCTATAATAAATGCTGTTGGACTACAGTCCAACAGCTATAATAATAAATGCTGTTGGACTGTAGTCCAACAGCTATATTAAGAAATGTTGGAATCCAACGTCTCTTTTGGAGAGCTCAAAATGAGCTCTCCTCTCTCCCACTTTTTTGTATATATAGGGGTGAACCCCTTCAACGTAAATAACTATGCTTCTTAAGCATTTTGTTCATGAATAAAGTATTATTTATTTTTCAAGTGTTCTTCCTTTTATACCCTTTCAAGGGTCATGCTTGTAGTGTCTCCAATAGACACTTGTTTGTGAGTTATTTGTGCATTTGTTGAAGACCACCATTTCATTACATGGTATCAAAGCTACGAAATCCTTAGATCTTGAAGTGTTTCTGCCTCGATTTCCGTGCCACATTTACAAAAGGTGTTTCATCACCTTGTTCTTGGCTCAAAAAGATTTGTTTGAAGAAAGGCGAACTTGTGCTACAAAAAAAAAATTGGTTTTGTATCCTCTCTTATTCTTTTGTCTACTCTTTTTCTTTTCTTTTTATTTTTCTCTCTCTCGCCTCCTATTTATTCCTCTCTTACCCTTGTAAAAGATGGATGACAATGATAAGATCACCATCATTCCTATGAAGCTAAATGATACTAACTATGTAATGTGGGCTTCGATTATGAAGCACCACATTTGGGGAAAAGGTTTATGGGGTATAGTGGATGGTTCCGATTTAGAACCTAAACTATCTCTTACCAAGAAAGAGGGTGATAAAGAGGTTCCTCTAACGGAAGAAGAGAAGAGTAAGACGTTAGCCACTTATGAAAAGAAATGGAAAGAATGGAGGATAGGGCATGCAAAAATTATGTCATGGCTCATCAATAGCATAGACATTAAAAAATGCTCTAGTCTAGCTAAGTTTGAGCATGCCGATAAGGCTTGGGAATACCTCAAAAACATGTATTCCCTTAAAGATATTGCACATGTATGCAATTTACAAGATAAAGTTCGGACAATGACTCAAAAAGATAAAACTATTCGAGAATATTATAATG